>NC_142670.1:23407481-23492481 GCF_964200805.1 Pocillopora damicornis | reverse complement strand
AAGGATTATTTTCTAAATAATTTGCTAAAACTGTTTTTTCATAAGGGCTTTTATGAACGAACAAACTACTTCGATCACTTCCCTCCGAGTAGCATCTACATCTGGATATGTAAATCCTTATAACGTCCATTTAAAAACTGCAGGTACCTGACGCAAATGACAAAGGATTCGCGGAAGGAATGTAATTTTTTTTTCGAACAAATGTTAAGGGAAGCAAACTGATCATTAAAGTTCATAGAATGCGAACATTTACAGGACTACTACGACTTTGAGATAACGTTCAGTAGAAAATAGAAGTAGGAACTAAATTTCCAACACACCAGGTTCATCCCTAAATGTTTCCTAAACTCGAAAGCTAAATACTGTATGAAAAGTTTAAAAAAATGTGACGGAAAATTGAAACAGATCGAGTTACCAAAATCTACTTACGAACAAAAACTTAAAGCAAGATTAAAAAGAAATTGAAAAGAAATGAAAGTAGACCAGCATATACTTTGGCTTCTTTATTTCATCTCTTCATGATTGTGATGAATAGCATAAAATCGTGCAAGGCATTCTCATGAATTCTCCAGAAAGATATTATTTTAGCGGAGATGGGACAAAATCCGTAAAGAGAAGCGATCTGTCAATCTTTTTAAAGTGTTTTATCTAAGTCATAGTGGAGAAGTTATAAAATATATATATATATTTGCTACACTAAATGTTTGGTCCTGAGGGAAACAGTTAGTTTTGTTTTCCCTCGAGTCGAGGTAATTTATGCTAATACGCAATGAGACGTACCATTGTTTCCTGACATCACGCAGCAGATTAAAAATGTTTTTACTGATAAATTCAGTATAAACGTGATAAATCGACCCTTCCGGGAAGATAAGTAAATTTAAAAGTTGAACGTTATACATCTCAGATGGAGAGTAGTCAAGTTATCATTTCTTTTTTAATTGTTTACAGATGCCACCTGTTATGTACACCCAGCCTATGTGAGTATAAATGAGGTTCTTTCCAGAAATAACACGGCAAAAACTATTTCTTCCTCTGTAAAAAGTTTTGATCTTGGCATTTGAAGTCGACGAAAAAGATAAAGAGGCATCTTTCCAAATCAAAGTTATTATTGATAAATGGCAAACGAGCGAACGTTGCAACGCCATAAATTTTCAAACTAGAGAAACTTTACAAGTTGTACGCAACATTTATGCAAATTTTTCCAATAATCCAACCATACTGGGTCATTAAGTTTTTGGTGAAATTTTTGAAGAGAGTATATTAAACTAGTCCTTAGAGAGTTTTGCGTCAATAGCTTTCTTTAGAACTTATAAAATACTCTTTCATGTTCCAGTAATGTTCTAAGGTAAAACAAAATTCTCTGAGATGGTTGAGAGCGGTAAAAATCTACCTCCTTTCGATGAAAAGATATCAAATTCCGTTTAGTAAACTACAATGGAAGTTAACTTAACAGTGTAATACGTGCATGTTGTTGAGAGAACAGAGTTGGGAATGAAGGATTTTTGAATTGACTTCATTGGTAGTTGTCGAAGTTGTTTGTGTTTTGCATCTTATATCCAACTTTCTGAGTAGGATGCATTTAAAAATCTCCGTTAAATACTCTTTAATTTTACAAAATGAGTTCCAGTCATGGGTGGATGTTGAACGTGGCTGTTTTCCTTATTTGGCTTATTTTGTAACGTTTATTCTTTCTGTATCAGCGAAGAGAATGAAAGTGATATATGAAATAAGATTGCACTCATAAATGAATCGACGATAGAAAACGATTGGCAGTTTTCCAGTCACCTTTACCGAACGTCAAGCAAGTCAGTTCAAGATTACGGTCTTCTATTTCTACCCTACACGTGTGCTAAAAGTTTTAAGTCGATCACCAGCTCCCAGCAGTGGACTAAGCAGCCCAAACCGACCTATTGTTATGAAGGAAAGCGTATCATGAAAATACATCAAACAAAGCTCTCAGCAGCTGTCAGTTCTATGTGGAAATTAGCGCAAATGACGCAAATAGTTGTTTTCCCCTGTGCTCAATAAAAAGGAATAAGGTCTCTTAGAGAATATCATTCCATATTCTTAGGATAACAGAAACTTAAACCTTCAAGTTCTATTGAACTTTTTGATCCAAATACTTTCAAAATGTGAAAGATCAAAAAATGCATCCCGCGCAAAAAAGATAAACACATCGCAAAATTTATCGCGTTTGAATTTATCGACGTATAATTATTTTATTGCCAACTTTGGTAATAATAAACATGAAATTAATAGGAAAGTCATGATCCTGTTTCAATTGTTCTGAAATTTGTCAGTTTTTGTAGTTACATTAATAACTGCGATCGACATTTTTCGTGAAAAATGTGTTCGAAGCCCTTAAAAAAACATTCAAAACAAAAAACAATCAGAATAAGGCAGTTTTAAATTTATGTGGCGTTATGATCTATAATATTGTAGACGGGCTATCGAAACTGCTCTGTGATCCGCTACCATATCTGAAAACAAAGAAAAAACGATTTGATTAGAACATATGCGAAGCGGGGAACGACAACCCTGCACTATCTGAAATTGATATGTGATGGACGTTGTGCCACAATGTCATTCGTTTATTTTTTAAATGTTTGAGTTATTAATCTGGATAGGAAAGGATATTGAATGACGGAAAGTGAATGAAAAATCGTGCACCACCTGACCCATTATTTTCGTTGCGGACAGCGTGGTTTCAAGACCTTTCGTCCTTCAGTTCACGTAAAAGTTTTTTTGTCGAATTATTACTCTTTAAGTTTTAAAGAAAGAAATGTGTTGGTGTTAATTTTGTGTTGCTATTTATATTGCTATTTACCATAATTCAGTCCATCTTCACCGTGGCCAGAGGCCCCCAATGCTGTTTGCCCTTTGCCTTCCTCTCAGCTCTTCTCAGCTGACTTCTCTCTCCCCATCTCTTTTTTGAATTTCAAGGTGTAAGATTAATAGCAGATTTTATTACGACAATGTCCTATACTCACGGCTTTTTCTAACTGAACGACCTTTTTTTTTCAATTCACCCGTGATACTTACCCGCGAAAATTTGTCGCGACAATTTACCCGTTACACATGACCCACGAATATTGGCCACTTCTTTTCCTGTAAAACTTGAATTTAAAAATTAAAACAAAAGAAATAATGGGACCATTACTTTCTCTTGATGAAAGCAATTACCCTGTTGTTACGCTATTTGTTGACCTTTGTTACCCTGATAGTAGCAGTATGCAGGACGGGTGTCCGATATATGAACTTTAATAGAGTATAGAAGTCTATAATCATACAGAGTCTCTGTGGCTAAGTAGTAGAGCATCGGAACACGGATCCGGAGGTTTTTTTTTTTTGGCACTCTCTTCAATTTACTTTGTAATTTGGGCGACTACTCAAAGATACAAATCATACACTGCAACACACGTTTTCTCGTACCCATTATCGCCATAACCCCATTTGAACAAGTCCTCGCTGTACCAGATTTGGAATTCTTGGTTCGTCTCCACCGTCAGCGGGGTAGAGAAATTATCAAAGAGCAGTTGTGGCCATTCGGTTGTGGCCCAAGGCAGGCTGTAAAACTTGCAGCCCCAATAATCTGAGAGGAAATCACTCTTTGGGAGAAGAAGATTACGGTTTTTGTCAGTTATCAACGTGGCCATTTGGTTGGGAATGAGACGGCACCAAAGGCATCCCCATTTGGATTGATAGCTTGGGTTCGTTAATTTGGCACGTTGATTTGAATGTAATGATGTTACCCGCCTTGGAAGTTCTAAAGAAACCATATGAATCACCTCTTGCCCGAAAGCAAATTGTAGATGGCGTCATCTGTATCCATCTTACTGTTGGGAAAAGAACCAGCACATATATGATGAATTGATTTTGAACAAAAGAATTTGAGTTGGGTGAAAAGAATAAACGGCAGGAAAGCCAGCTGCTTAGTCAGACAGATGGATAGGAAAGCAGGAGGGACAAAAGGGGATTCAGACATCTGGAGGAGCAGACGGACGAATGGCTGGCTTAATAAGACTTACAGTTGGATTCATCGAAAGATAACTTAAAGGGTCAGGTAGAGTTTTTCATAAAAGTATTTCACCGAATGAAAAATGCATTTTTACCTACCGTTTCTTTCCTCGCAATTGGTGCCCTTGTATTCAGGTGGACAAAGGCATCTGTAACCTTTGTCTGTAAATCCTGTCTGACAGGTGCCATCATGTTGGCAAGGAGTCTGTCCACAAGTGTTCTGGTGTGAAAACGAGGTTTAAAAGCAGATATATGTCAATTGAAGTGGTAAGTGGTAATAATACTTTGAAATGAAAATTGAAATGTCACATGAGATCAAATCAACCAAACAACCAGCCACGCAACCCGTCAACCATACAGACCAGTTGCAAAAAACCTTACGCAACCAGCCAAACAACATACTAGTGAAACAACTTACCGTCGAAACATTTACAAGCTAAACAACCCGAGGTTGAGCCAACTTTATATACTAATCTACCAAATGACAAGTAATGTTATTCGCTTGGCCATGATAGGATACCAACTAACCATCAAAACTCACCAAACCAAGGATAAACGAAAAGCACACACAGGATAAGAATGTATTCACCATTGTTCCTTTATATCTACAGTTTGTCCAGGACTTGAGATCCTGAGGATGTTCATTGTGTGTGGAATTATTCAGTTCGCATTTTGTGATTACTGGAGATCCGCTGGCCACTAATTCGTTATAGCTGACGCATTTGGGTTCCATGTAACATAGAGCTGAGCAGAAGTCTTGCACAGGGGATTCTACGGTTCGTATCAAGTGGTTTATGAGCCGTTTGCCAGGGAAAGCAAGAGAAGATGTAAATTCCATCTTGCGACAGAAATCTTTGGGAAATTGAATCGGATTTGATTAGCACCATTTATGGTTTACATAATTGCCGGGTAAAGAACCAGTTACGTTTTTTAGGGACTAAGCAAAGGCAATGGAGTGATGAAGCTAACGAGTTGTATAAGTAACAAAACATAGCCTTGATTTGGTGATCTCACAAGTTAGTTCAATTCATGTGGATGAGACATTAAGTCCATGCCTGCTGTGAACTTCAAACTTTTTCTTAACTACTCAGGGTGGTTAACGTAAAGAGAAGAACAAGAAAAGAAGACTGAAGAAGAGTCTTGTTGCCTCTCGATAGCGGGCAGTTTTGTCACCCACTAGTTTCTCCTGTCCTTGCATTGTAACAAAACTAACCAGGATTCCGTTGTGATTTTAATCATACAGCTGGAAGACATGCATTTTTTATGCGTGGGCTGCTATAGGCGGCTTAGAATCTGGGCTGTTTTAACAACACTAAACAAAAAAAAAATGTGTTGTTATTATTTACCAAAAATCAACATGTCAGCCTTTGGCTTATCGTTCATGTGACATCAAAATTTTTCAACAATTATCTAAGAGTTTTGATGAGTAAGTTTAGGCTAGATGGTCTCTATTCTGATAACTATGTTACCTATATATCTATGGAAAAAAACTGAAAATAACGAATAAGAAATCGAATGTTCGTCTAACTTAGTTGAACTGTAATGATTTTATGTCAGCTCGGAGGAAATGAAAGTATAACTCACCTTCTTCACCAGCAACTTCAGTTATCAATAAAGACAACAGGGCGACCAAGAAGTAAAATTTTGAGAAAGAAGCCATGGTGAAGACTAAGTTGAGTCGCTAAGTAGGATCATCGCTGGTGACTTCTGAAAAGATTTTGATGTCTGTTTACTTCTTTTGTATGCAGAGGGTTCTAATCATACAATAAGGAGATGTGGGTTTTCTTTGCGACTTTGTGCCTTGCAGGGCTGCGATTGGCTCAGAATTTAGCTTAGGCGGCACTCGATTTGATTAAGGTAAATGAAACTCATTGAAAACGTGTTAATTAATATAAGTTCGATCGATTGAACAGCATGCGAAATATCCTGCTAATGAGATAACTGTAAACAGTGTTATAATTGCGCTTCTAGGTTTCTAAAATTTTTTGACCACATGATGATCGACTAAAGGAACAGGTGTAATTTTTATTCCCAGAAGATCAAAATATTAATTTTTTTACCCTTCTTTTGCCGTCACTGAAGCCAGTGGACATCGCATAAAGGATGTGGCTTGGAGTAATTAATGAGGTGTCTGACAAAAGGAACAGGTTCAAAGCTTGTTCTCCGCACGTCAAGTTTAAATCGAGAAAAAGTTCCGTGCTTTTGTTGATGCTCTGTTACTAGGAAGAGAAAGTCGTTTTATTTGTGGACATAGAATTCTTATTTATATACTTTATTTTCAAATTCTGATAACTTTATCAACCTTCATTAGTTCGAGATTATTAACTTCCTTTGCTTCCCTCTAAATCCAAATTAAGCTGGTGAAATACCTTGCAGATGAAAAGAAATTGGGAAACAACGTCAGCTACTTCGCCTTTTTTTTAAATTTCTCTAAGCTTACGAGAAAATTATCTTTCACAAACAAAGGTCTGGTCTTTCATACGAATTATTATTTCGGCATCTATTTTAGTAAGGGAATCAATAGCAGTCTTTATTCATACAAGTGTGTTACTTGAAGTAAATAAATGTGTTCTCTTTGTTAGCTGTTAAGCCTCCTTGACTTTGTTCAAAGCTTTCTACGTGTGAATGAAACTTTTGATGGCTTGGAATGCAGTCCCTGCAGCCCAGCAGCTTAACTTTGTTGTCACCGCTGGCTAAAGAAGAGAAGGTTAATGGCTCCCTTAAAATTTATAGTGTAAACGAGCCCTAGGTAACTTGAATTATGTAAACATTTAAACTCAATCAAACAAGAAATTTTTGATTTGTTTAAACCTTTCACTCTCATTGCGCGCCTCTCAAAATTCTAAAGTTCGAAACTTATTTTTATCATTAGTTACTTTGGGTTATAAATGCACGTAGATCTTCCTTGGCTGAAACATTATGGGGGATGAAGCCAGTGGAAGCGACAGTGATATAAGTCATATATTTACGTGCAGTTCTTCTCGCAAAGATGTGTAAACGGCTACATAGACTCGTTCATAGACGTACCTTAAAAAAATAAAACAAAACAAAGGGAAACAAACAAAAGTAGAAGACGTGGGTTTCAAATTCATAACGGTCAGTGTTGGAAATTTACATTTTCAAACAAACAAATAATCTGCGGTTTTAGAAGCTATGAGAACTTGCAAGCAGATAACCAAGAGCGCAAACACCCAAGGTAATATGATTTTGGGTCGTCCCGAGAGACGAGATGATAATAGATAAGGCAACAAGACAGTAACGCCGGTAAATTATTCAATTATTTGTGTTACTTTTCTTTTTATATTGTAAGAGGGTCGTATGTGTCAAAGCGCTATTTAAATTAGGCAGCGTGCCATGTTCAATGGGCTGCTATGTTCTGAGTCTAATTCGTCCTTAACTTGCCCCGTACTCTCGAACTGCTAATTTGACCTTGGAAAAAGATTTGACTTTCAAAGACGATCTTGGTATCATGATAATATGGAAAGGACTGAGAGGAGGATACGCATCTACCTGCACGCATTTATATACGAATCCTTTCATAACGTGCAGTTGTTTGCTTCAAATTTAGTCTGGACCACTCAAGCACAGTTCACAGCTTGTTCAAAACAATTTTGTACATATAGCTGATGTCATAATTTTTCAGAAATCTTTTGAGTAACACTGGTAAAGTACTTTAATCGTGCCGAAGCGGACCAATCCTTAGGACTTATAGGATGGTTACCATTCAGCCAGACCGGGTATCTCGCTTGGGTCAATAATTTACTATTACAATTAGAGTTAAAATAATGGAGGTAATTATTATGAAATTTGTTAAATTTGTGATAGACGTCTACTTAGATAGCGGTTCATAAATCGTCTTTTTACGTGGAGTTATTTTCCTCAACGTCAGTCTGTACTACAGTGGCGCAGATCACAAGTCGGTGGGAGGGAAAGTTTGTATAAATGGTCGGATCCACAGTTTTCGACTTAAATCTGAGCTGATCGGTAACCTTTAAGGTGCTTCACATTTCCTTATAAATTAGCTTAGAGATTTTGGTGTTAGATCAGGTAAACAACTTCTTCCTGATAAGTTTGGGTATTCTCATTACCTGGATAATGAATGGATTTTGTTGGGAAGAAGAAGTAACGGGTTAATCGCCTCCGGGAGTCAAAGGGTTAACCAGCCTGGGTTGGCTTTACCACATTTATAGCTATCAACACAGGTTGTTAGAGTTCTAGTTCCTACAGCTGTCACGAAACAGTACCATCCCTCGGAGAGTTGTGTGACACAGAACACTGAACCATTTAGTGGTGTATCGTCAATGGTATTTCTTTTGTCGTCACTCTGCTTCATAACAAGGATCGGATACAAATTTAAGTATTAATTTTTAAATAATTGTAATTATTGCATTTAAGAATGAATGTTTTAAACACTTTTTAAGTCTGATAGTTTATTATTGCCCGTGATATGTTGATAAAGAGTCGATTGTAACGTTTAATTTTGTCTCAGAGATATCAATTCTGTGGGATTTCTTGAAAAGATCTTTTCCATCAAATAATTGAATAAAAGGAGAATTGATCAATGAAACTGTTTCTCTCAGAAATTTGTCGTCATAAATTTTAGAGGGAAGCTCATTTAAAAAGTCGAGAGCTCTATCAAACCTAGATAATATTAATATATTTAAAAGGTACCAGATGGCGATTTATGTCTCACTAAAGGAGAGAGATATCTCAATAAATCAAACTCTCACTTCCTAAAGTTCGGAAACCCTTTCGAAGATTATCGATTATTCACTTGAAGGAATATGATGAATTTTGCACTTTAACAACACTAGGGACAGTACTATTAACAACAACAACAAAAAAAGTGGTATCTGTTTTGTTTACCTACATCTGGAAAGTGATAATTCATTGTCTCATGTAACCTTAAACTTATTACATGTAGAGAATTTGAATAGCAGGCGATAAGAAGGTGTAGCCTTTGGGAAAGTCAATTTAGATTTTCTAAAGTGCAGCAAAGACATGCAAACCTCTGATTACTTAGACGTGCTATTTGTCTTAGGCCCATTGTCAGTTATAACTAAAGCAACCAGAGTAACAGATTACACCTTCTCTGTTATCGGTAACATACACACAAATAAGCCTGAAAAGGTTATTAAATTAGGTTGTAACTGGTCGTCATTTCGGGCCTCTTTCTGGTGTTGTTTAGTTTTCGTTAGAATGGCTTGTATAAGAGCTACTAGCATAGAAAGCATTTAGATTTCAGCCATTTCGCCCAACACGTTTTCCTACAAGATTCAGCTGTTAAGGTATGATTTAATCAAAATAAGGAAGACTATACTCCTACAATTTTAAACTATTTTATTAAACAACTTGTAATAATTCTTTCTCATGACCTACTCCTATAGGCAATACAATAATTGTCATTTGAAAAGCTTACTACGGACACCAAAGACTCACCCTTGCCTCCAAATCTCCTCAAAATACACGATCTTTGAAGTATACCACAGTACGGAGCTTTCTTTCTGGGTATTACTGCAGGAAGCGTTCTTATCGCAGATGTTTATGTTTGAACACTCGTCGATGTCTGATTGGGATCAAGTGCACCACGTCACAACCCAGAGTTGGATGTTATGACTAATTAACTCCAGCCCCCCTTCCCTCCCAAATACGTTAAAAACAAAGTGAAACCAGAACAAAAATTGGCAGCATTGAGCATTACTTGTCTTTGATGAAGACACAAGGTTTCTGGAAAGCATTTTCGTTTGTTTTGTTTCTCCCGAACTGTATTATTTTAGGGGAGATAGAGCAAAAGCCGTTAATAAAAGCTATCCGCAGATTTTTTCAATTTCCTCTTCTACTTCATGAATGGTAAGTCGTAAGAAAAATATTCATTGTCTTTATAAACATTTTTTCGATTTCTTCATTATACAGGTCCTTGAAAATTCAGATTTTTCTTACTTGAGTTTACACGATCGCCTCTGGTTATTTAGAACGATCATCATAGAAAGAGGATCTTAATGTTAATTTCCATTAAGACAGGCCATTGTTGATTGGCATCACGCAGGAGATTCAAATATGGTTTTCTATCGATAAATTTAGTATACATTGGAAAATTCGAAGGATAAGAAATGATTCGCCCTCTGTATGTCACCTTATCCAAAAGTGAAGTTAGTCAATAATGCATTCCGGGCTACGAACATGAAAAGTGGAACAAATTCCATGCCTTCTTCAAGGTAACAGTTTTCTGTCTCTACCCCGCACGTATGGCACAAGCTTTAAATTGATCACTAGCTTCCAGCAGTGGATTAAGCTTCCAAAATTGACCTGTTTTATGAGCGAAACCGTATTATGAAAATAATTTTAAAAAAAGCTTGCAGCTGTCTGTTCTATGTGGAAATTAAGGCAAATGACGTAAATGGATGTTATCAGCGTCGCTTGATGGATAGAATTGGGTCTCTTAGGAATATCTTTACAAGTTACCATATGTATTAGACAGTGAAATTAGTCCCCAGAACAACATTGTAAAAATTTCGATTAATTTCTTTGGAAGGTCTCTAAACGGTTCCCAAGTTCACGCTCCAGCGGCATCTCCAGGGCTAAGTACTGCTCAATTTATATCAGCTAAAGTAGTCGACAGCGCTTTCTTTTGGAGCCTTATTTTTATATGTGTCCCATCGATGCGCTTGCTATGTTTGGTAGATCCGAAAATTCTTCGAACGTTGCGATGGAGGCTCCTGTCTCATGTGATTGACACATGTGGTTAAAAAATATTTTGCTGTCTCATCCTGTCTCATCCGTCCACGCTTGACAAATTGGAAATTTGGCAGAGACAAATTTTGTCGAGATTTTTGGTAGGGCCAAACAAATTTTGTCAGTCCAGTGCGCTCGGACCCTAAAAATAATGCAGTTTTTAAATTTATGTGGCGTTATAGTCTATAATAACGTAGATGGGTGACCAAAACCGCTCTCTCATCTACTACCATACCTGAAAACAAAGAAAAACGATTTAATTACGACAAATACGAAGCGTTGAACGACAACCGTGCACTATGCACGTTGTGCTACAATGTCATTCATTCATTCATTTTTATAGATGTTTGAGTTATTAATCTGGATAGGAAAGGATATCGAATAACGGAAAGTGAATAAAATATCGTTCACTGCCTGACCCATTATGTCCGTTGAGGACGGCGTGGATTCAAGACCTTTCGTCTTCCGGTTCGCGAAAAAGTTTTTGGCGACTCATTACTCTTTTAGTTTAAAGTAAGAAATATATTAGTGCTCATTTTTTTGTTGCTATTTATATTAATATTTACTCTAATTCAGTCCATTCTCGTCGTGGTCAGAGGCCCGTAATGCTGTTTGCCCTTTGCCTTCTTCTCAGCTCATCCCAGCTGACTTCTCTCTCCCCTATCTCTTTTTCCAGGTATAAGAGTAATAGCGGATTTTATTGCGACGTCCTTTGTTCACGTCTTTTTTCTGACTGAACGGCCCTTTTTTCAATTAACCCCTTGACAACTTAGCCGCGAAATTTTCTCACGAAAATTTACTAGTGGCAAGTGACCCGCGAAAATTGGTCACACCTTTTCCTATAAAACTTGAACTTAAAAATAAAAACAAGAGAAAATAATGGGACCATTATTTTCTCTTGATTAAAGCAACTAATTTAAGGAACTATTTGTTACGCTTTTGTTACCCTATTGTTTTGTTTTGTTAACCTTTGTTACCCTGATGTTTGTTAACCTTCTCTATTTCTTTAGCGAGCTTAAAAACTTACCATCTTTCTTATTCTCTTTGTTACCGTCAGAGCGAATGACATAGGGCTAACGAATGACGAAGGACTAACGAATGACAAATGTCTAACGGATGACAAATGTCTAACGAATGACGAAGGGCTAATGAATGACGACGGGCTAACGAATGACAAATGTCTAACGAATGACAAATGTCTAACGAATGACGAAGGACTAATGAATGACGAAGGACTAACGAATGACAAATGTCTAACGAATGACAAATGTCTAACGAATGACGAAGGGCTAATGAATGACGACGGGCTAACGAATGACCAAGGCCTAACGAATGACAAAGGTCTAACAAATGACGAAGGAGCTAACGCCCGAAACGTCAGCTTTATCAACGTTATCAACTCAGTTGATAATTCTAAATTACATTATTGCCTTCCTTACTTTCCGCTAAGCATCATTTAGTTTTGGATGCGAAAATCATTACGCAGTTCATTAAAAACCTACGAGTACAATGGGAATGACATGGTATTCTCGGATATCAATGTAAGTTTTGTTTTCCAGAAGTGTTTAGGGCAGCAAATTGATAGTTAAAATTCAAAAAGGGCGAATGCTCGCAGAACTGGTAACACTTTGAGATATCCCGCAGTGGAAAATAGAAGTAGGACTTGAATTTATATCTCGCCAGGTTCATTCTCAAATGTTCCATAAACCTGGAAGCCAGCCATTGTATGAAAAGGTGCAAGGGGAAAATGAAAGTAGACCAGCATATATTCAAGTTTCTTTATTTCATCTCTATATACTTAGGTGCATATTTTAAAATCGCATAAGCCTGATTCTTATGAATTCTCGCTTCCAAGCTAGACCTTTTTTAGGGCAAGTATTCTTTTCCTTCATTCTTGAATCGAATAGAATGACGTCACTTATGATGTCATTATTACATGTATTCACATTGCTGAATCAAACCGTAGATAAATGATAATAATAAAGATATTTAATAAAGCGCTAAATCCTCTAATTGTCTTTGATGCTTTACATCATCATCATTAAGATTATTAACAAGCTAAAAGAATCATACAAAAAAAAAAAAAAAAGAGTCATAAGCTAGTTTAAAAGATACATTTTTAAATGTCTTTTGAAACTGTCAATTGAAGAACTAGATCTTATTCCGAGTTGGATCGAGTTCCATAGTCCTGGTGCCGCCACAGCGAACGTTCTCTCTCCATAAGTCTTTAGTATCGCTTTCGGGGTCGCCAGAGGGTATTGAGAAGATGACCTTAGCGTCCGTTTGGAGGTGCGATAATCAAGTAAGTCACTAATGTAGCAGGGCCCTGCTCCATTGAAAACTTTGTAGAACAGCGAAAGAATTTCATAAACTATGCAGTGGCGAACAGGAAGCCAGTGGAGCATTTTTTAGGATAGGGGTGATGCGATCAAATTTCCTATTTTAAACGGATTGTAATCTTGAAAGTAGATGCTGAGGTTGACCAAATAGCAGTTAGTTGCAGTTATCTAATATTAAAGTAATAAAGGTCCATGAACAACAATTTTGGCACTCTCTTACTCAATGTACTTTCTTATTTTGGCGACACCTCAAACATACAAACCATACACTGCAATACACGTCTTTTTGTACCCATTATCGCCATAACCCCATTTGAACAAGTCCTCGCTGTACCAGATTTGAAATTCTTGGTTGGTCTCCACCGTCAGCGGGGTAGAGAGGTCATCAAAGAGCAGTTGTGGCGATTCGGTCGTGGCCTAAGACAGGCTGTAAAACTTGCAGTCCCAATAATCTGATAAGAAATCACTCTTTGGGAGAAGAAGATTGCGGTTTTGTCGGTTATCAACGTGGCCATTTGGTTGGGAATGAGACGATTTCAAAGGCATCCCTATTTGGATGAATAACTTGGGTTCGATGAATGACAGGTCACGTAACCAGATTTGTGCGTTAATTTGAATGTAATGATGAAACCCGCTTTGGAAGTTCAAAAGAAACCATACGAATCATCTCTTGCACCAAAACAAACCGTAGATGTCGTCTTCTGTATCCATCTTACTGTTGGGAAAAGAACCAGCTGATATGTGATGAAGTGATTTTGAACAAAAGAATGTGAGTTGGGTAAAAAGAATGCACGGCTAGACAGCCAGCCGCTTAGTCAGACAGATGGATAGGATAGCAGGATGGACAAAAGGGGATTCAGACACTCTGGAGGAGCAGACGAACGAATGGCTGGCTGAATAGGACTGACAATTGGATTCATCGAAAGACAACTTAGGTAAGGTGAGGTAGAAATTTTCACCAAATGAAAAATGCTTTTTTACCCACCGTTTCTTTCCTCGCAATCGGTGCCCTTGCATTCAGGTGGACGAAGGCATCTGTAACCTTTGTCTGTAAATCCTGTCTGACAAGTGCCATCATGTTGGCAAGGAGTCTGTCCACAAGTGTTCTGGTGTGAAAACGAGGTTTAAAAGCAGATATATGCCAATTGAAGTGGTAATTGGTAATGATACTTTGAAATAAAAATTGAAATGTCACATTCATTTGTCACAGCCAACACTTCGCCAAATCCCCCAATAACAGAGTTGATTACAATAACCGTAGCGACAGCCACTCACCCTACAAAACAGCCTCTCTGCCAAAGATATTTTCTCAAGTAAATGTACATGTATTTGTTTTTTTCTTAAATGGATATAATTAATTGGTAACAGGACTTCGTATCGTCCAATTCGGTCTTTAATCATATTCATGAGTGAGCAAAATTAGACTCCACTCGGTCCTATTAAAATTATAAATTCAATTTACTTACAACACTGTAGCAGTATGAATATAGTTTACGACTGGAAAAATTGGAGCACAATTTACTTACAACACTGTAGCAGTATGAATATAGTTTACGACTGGGAAAATTGGAGCACAACTCACTGAATCGTGTATTTCATGACAAATGAGAATTATTTGAAGTTAAAACCATTTCTAATGCATTTAGGTCATTTTACGACTTTATATTTTATTTGTTATTGAATACAATATTTTTTGAATTCGCTTTTGCTGTAGTGCATTTTTGAAGACACATATCTGTTTCTTTGAGAAATCAATTTGGAATTCTTAGCATAGCGGTAACTTGGTATATTCGGGCAATGGCCCAGTTTGAAAGAGGCAACATTCCAGCATTGAATTTTATCATAAGCAGCCAGTCTGAGTTAAAACCTCTGAATTTTTTTCTTTTGGCTGACGGGGCTTTTTGATATCCTTGATTTGATGATCTCACCAGTTAGTTAAATTCATGTGGATGAGACATAAATTCCACACTTGCTCTAAACTTTAAACTTTTTCTTAACTACTCGTAGAGAGAGAAAATCGCTCAGGGTGATTAACGTAAAGAGAAGAAGAGAAGAGCGATGAAGAGCCTTGTTGCATCTCGATAGCGGGGAGTTTTGTCACGAACTAGTTTCTCCTGTCTTTGCATTGTAACAGAACTAACCAGGGGGTCAATTTTAATTTAATCATACAGTAGGAAGACCTGCCTTTTTTATGCGTGGGCTGCGATTGGCGGCTTAGAATTTGGGTTGTCTTAACAACACTAGACAGAAAAAATGTGTTGTTCTTATTTACCAAAAATCAAAATGTCGGCCTTTGGCTTATCGTTCATGTGACATAAAATTTTGTTCAATAAATAAGATAAAAAATTGATATATAAGTTTAGGTTGGTTTCAAGTCTAGTTAACTATGTTACCTATATATCTCTAGGAAAAAATGAAAATAAAGAATATGAAATCGAATGTGCGTCTAACTTGGTTGAACTGTAATGATTTTATATCAGCTCGGAGGAAATAAAAGCATAACTCACCTTCTTCACCCGCAACTTTAATTATCAATAAAGAAAATAGGGCGACCAAGAAGTAAAATCTTCTGGAAGAAGCCATGGTGAAGACCTTGAAAGACTTCTGAAAAGGTTTTAATGTTTGTTTACTTCTTTTGTATGCAGAGAGTTCTAATCATACAATAAGGAGATGTGGATTTTCTTTGCGACTTTGTGCTTTGCAGGGCTGCGATTGGCTCAGAATTTAGCTTAGGCGGCATTCGATCTGATTAAGGTAAATAAAACTCATTGAAAATGTGTTAATAAATATAAGTTCGATCGACTCAACAGCATGCGAAAAACCCTGCTAATGAGTTAATTGTAAACAGTGTTATAATCGCGCTTCTAGGTTTTTAAAATTTTTTGACCACATGATGATCGACTAAAGGAACAGTTCAATATCCCTTCTGCTTACTCATTAGCTATGGGAGAGATATGGGAGTCACCCTGACGAGCAAGCTCGAAGGGATAGGGCGATAAATAAGCAGAATGGGTAAGTGGGGTGGGGGGTGGGAACTGCACAGAACGAAGGTTCGCGCTAAATGACACAGTTAGGTTATGCTAATTTCAACGTCATAATGTATAATGAATATTCAAAGGGTTTGAATAGTTCTATATCCATTCTGTTTACTCATTAGCATGAGATATGGGAGTCACCATGTCCTCGCATTCATAGTTCTAATCCTATAGAGCTATAACATACTCTTTAAAAACAACTAAACAAACCCCAACCTTAACAAACCCCCGAACTAACAAATCCTCTCCAGCCCTATAAGGAGGAGGGCGGTGGCTAGTCAAGTAGTCCAGAAACCTAGATGGCTTATGTAAAAAAGTTCATTTCTATGTCTGTAATTCTCAGTTAAAGCACTTAGAAGCCTTGATAATGTTTCGTTTGCCCCACCATAGGCCAAGACTTGCCGCAGCTTGATCTAATGGTGAGCGGTTGCATTTGCTTTCCAGCCAACATGGTCCATGATTTCCCTAAGCTCAATTCCAGATAGTGCAAGCGAAATTGCACAGCCACTTCTATGGCCATGAAGAGTTGGGTAGCGTTTCCTTTGAAAGCATCGGAGATCTTTTGGCATACGAAATTAATCTCGCCTGGGCAGCTGATGAATCAAAGGGCCCAGGGAGTATGTCTCCCGAGGGGCTTATTGGCCTAAACAAATACTCCCATCTTATGTCACACATCTTAATGTAGACCTCTAGAGCTACAACGGGGCACAATACAGGGTCTTTATACCTCTTTAAAGAAAACACGTTTTCAGATCCATCTCGAAGTGACTTTGTCAACACCTGGTTAAAAAGGAGGGCGTCCTTTTCGGGGTTGAAAGCAAACGCTTCTCTAAAGAATCTTTTCTTTCCTTAATAGCAATCCAATTAATAGGCGCCTTTAATGACGTTGTTGTCATTGATGCCTGCAGTTGGCGTTTATAACCGCAACGTTGGCAGAACTTGAAAGAATTGTCATTCAGATGCGAGGAACCATAGCGAGAGTCTAAAAAGAAAGACGAATAAGAGATATTAATAACTTTTACTCACACTGTTGGGCCAATACGGAAAGCCCAAAGTTCAAATGGCAATTCCCCTAACTCAAAACCTTGCTTTTTAGGGAATGATATGGTATAAGTGCTTCCTTTACAGGCAATCAAAACCTTTTTCTTGGACATCGAGTTGATTATGGGCCACCAGACAGGGAGTGGCGACAATCTCGGGGCCATAAACGTAACCGTGGCTCTTTGGGATCGAAGGAACCAAAGCAATGGTCCAATCAGCGAAAAAGCAGGGAAGACGTAAGCATTGACTGTAATACCATACCAATACCAAATGGATAGGTCTTGATGTAATAGATTCACTCCGGCTGAACATGGTGTTAAAAAGGGGGTAAAATGAGGACGTTGGAATCGTAAGCCATGAGGTCGAAGTTGTGTCCACTTGGACCCCCAAATTCCTCTTGGACCACACCCCATGAAGTAGCAGAGAGAATTGCGTCTCAACGGGTCAATTTTCGTGAATAATAATCCGCGGGATCTAGTCCCGACGGTATGTAGCTCATCTCAAGCATCAGATTCCTCTCTGTTATTTACTCGAATAGCAGGCGGGCCACCCTGAACAACCTAGGTGATTTCGGACCACGTCCATGCCAGGAATTGATCGTCACCTGGTTATCGACTCTAACATCGATTCGGCAGTCTCGTACTGATGCTGATAAGCACCTAACGGCTTGCAGAACTGCGCTAAGTTCTTTGACATTGATTTGTTCTTAGCGGATGTCCTCTTCCCAGTAATCTCCACGTTTTGTTTTCTTGGAGGGAAGTGAAAGATAACTGCCCACCGATAAGACGAGGCATCCGTTGGCACTACCAAGGAAATATGCCTTTCCTGCCTCCATGGGACACATTTATCCCAAGTGTCTAAAAACCCCCAAAATTCCAGCTCTTTTCTCAAACCCTGTGTAAACGTTACTTCTCGACCATGTCCTGCTTTCCCGATTATCCTAGGGAACGATAAAAACCTGCTCGTTAGTGTCAATTAACATCCCAAGGTACTGAAGTCTGGTTGCAGGAGACGAGATACATTTTTCAAGTCTGAGGAAGTACCCAAGTCCCGTTAATACTCTGTACACTACGTATGGGGCCGCCTCAGCTGCGTTCTCACTAAACTTCGAATCACGCTATTCCAAACTGCGGGACCAAAAACCATGCTTACTCATGATTTCCCCAATTAGTCTGCCGTCGATATATAAACCACAAGTAATACCCATTTTTCCAAAGAAATGAGTCGAGGCCATACCGGTGGTTTGGTATATAAACGGGGAATTTTTTCAGTCAAAAGGGATTCTTTTTCCCAGAACCACCACCCTTTCCATTTAAGGCCAAATAGTTCCTGAGATGATGTAGCAAGAAGGATGTGATCGTATCCACTCTTGTCGTCGATGTTTGGAAGAAACGAACCCGGATACGCATATCTAGGCACCGAGACGAGGGTATCCAACAAAAACGGGGTGTGCGACATCCGCAAGTTTACTAAACGGGCGTCGATGCATAGCCTTGGTTTGTTGGGTTTCATGGTGTTTGTTAGGTAAGATGACCCAAGGAGGGTTCTACTGTTCCTACTCTACCCCAAACACGAACTGCCCCCGTCCTCACTCTTTCCACCAATGTTTTAGAGATGAACTCTGTAAACAGTTTGCACGACTGGTGGATTTTTAAGTGTTTTCTGGGAGGAAATCGCGAATCATATTTGCTGTCTTTGAACGTTCCTTTGAATGGTTTCATAAATTCCTTGACATCCACTCCATACTGCAACCACTGTAATATTTGCTCCTTGAACGGGTTGTTTTCCAAATGCGCTCCCACACTGGAATGTGTTTGTGGATCTCACCCGCCCTGAAGCTTGAAGGGTCTCTGAACAGCAGATCATTCATATTTCCCTTCTCCCCCATTTCTATCCTTGCAACGTCCGCGGATATTTTCCCAACACTGGTCATCTTACTTGGGCTTGGGTGTCTATCAACAGTAACCCACTTAATCTCAGAAGATTTCTGCACTCCACGGGGGTTAAATTCATTTAATACCTCGCAGTCAAACTAGAAAATGGATATGAAAAACAAAATCAAAACACTGACTAAGGAAAAAAATACCAACCCAAGCCCAAGAAAGATGAACACGGTTAGCCCGCTTCGCGGGTTCAAGGATATGCCCTATGGACATACAACTTGTGGGGTCACTCTCTTGAACCTAAGCCGTCAAAAAAAAAGGGCAGCACACCACAAGGTAAAGGAACAACAAACAAGACATTTTATTCCGTTACACCATTATAAAAAAAATTGCACAAATGATTTGAGTAATTCAGAAGATAAATGGAAGTCACTCATACAAGAAATCTACTGGCGTTTAGATGCCTCAGCCTTTGGGCACGCATGCTGCAAATGGCCCAGCTGGCCACAGTTCTAGCATCTTCGGGATTCACGACCTCTTCGTTATCCATATGAGGGTCCCCTTGTTCTCCCAGCTGTAACAGGCGGTGAAAAACGTTCCCCTGCTCGGCTTGACTTTCTCGCCTTCTCGATTACCTTAGCAATCTCAGCTTTCTCCTTCGAGGCCACTAATTTGATCAGTATATTCTGTAAGGATGCATCTGCCACCAGGGGGCGACACTTTCTGAGGATTATCTGATTACTCGAGTATCGTTCCTCCGCATACTTCTGTGCCAAGTCAACTACCTCTTCAAGAGCTGCAATCGCGGCATAGGAATCAAACAGGGCCGGTGAACGACCCACCAAAGCCTGTAAAGCCATCAATGCTGTATCAATCGAGCAGGACTCGGTTTTCTTTTTCAACTCATTGAGCTCTTTGCGTAATTTTGTTACCTGAGAAACGGAAAACACAGAGAAATCTAAATAACTTGCCAACCCTTTGGCTATCAGATATCCCATATATTCAATATCTATAGCCTTGCAGGTCCATCTGGCCATATTTTCTTTATGCAAGCCCATAACATTATTAATTTTGGCCTGTACTTTTCTCTATTCAGGTCATTGTAATTCTAACAATTTTGGCCTCGTTAGCTTTCATGCAGGCCCAAAGTATCTATCCATGACGGCCTCCTTCATTTATACTATTTTTTTTATTTCTTCAATGGCTTTGAAGACAGGCCCGTTAAGTCTTTCTACTCATTTGGGCCTCGTTTACTTGTCTTACAGGCATTTTTTGGCCTCGAACGCATTATTCTATTTTCCTTAAGGCCTATTTACACGGCACGACTTTGTCGCATGCGACAAGCTTACGACAGGCCTACGACATGACTTAAGAGTCGTAAGCGAGTTGTAGGTTTAATTTACACGAAACAATTCGTGTCGTAAGCCTGTCGTAAGCTTGTCGCATGCGAAAAAGTCGTACCGTGTAAATAGGCCCTTAGAGGCCCTTTTTCCTTTTTCTTTTCTTTTCTTTCTTTCTCCCTTTCTTCTTTTTGTTTTATTACATGCCCATAACGTTATCCATTTTTGCCTCGTGTAATTTATTCAGGTCCAACAATTTTTTGGCCTCGTTGGCTTTCATAGAGGGTGCGAATGGGGTTAACCGACTAGCGACAAAGGGCGTAAAAAATTACTGACTACCGACGAAACGGGCAAAAAATTACCGACTAGCGACAAATAAATTCTAACCGACAACCGACATGGTCAGACGTGATAGGGATGTTTGTATTCAGAAAGAACAGCATTTTGATGATTTCTAGCTCAGAAAATCCTCCTTCACCCGACGTAACCACATTAATTCCAAATTTAGCCGAATTATAGAATTTCTTTACTTCAAATTACTTTAAATCCACGGGATCCTTCTTTTCGGTGAGCAGTGTGGGCTCATTTCTAGAACAGCGGCTCGTAATCGGGCTGACAAGACGCCCTGCTGTCTCATTTCAAGAACAGCGGATCACAATCGAGCCGACGAGATGCCCTGCTGTTGTCTTTTTATTGCTCGTTGTTTGTTCATGCGGTCGGGTCATGACTGGGATTGCTAAAGTCATCGTGAGTTTTTTTCGAAAAGGTGAAGAAGTCGCCATCGAACGTCATCGAAGCAGGGTCCCAGTAGACAAAGAAGCTCATAGAGGAGTATCTGAACTAAAAAAAAACATCTTACGGAGTTTTTAGGACTAAAGGAGCAAGCACATCAATATGGAATTGGCGGTTTTTCGTTAAAGTTATTTCGCCAGGCGAAATCGCCTGCGGGCAAATGCGAAAATTTTGCAATTGTGACGGATGGGCAATGGCAGCTTGAACTTCCAAATTTAATATCGGATGAAAGTAGCAGTGAGCTCAACGGTAAGTGTGGAACGCGTGCAGCGAAGTTTAGTCCTGTAGTTAAATATTAAGCTCAAATATTAACGTTTAAACTCTGGTTCCACCGCTTTTTGTTTGTTGTTTTGTGGAGCGGAATGTTTTTTTTTCTTTTTCACCGTCCATTTGAATGCGAAAATTGAGAAGAAAAATCTATACAAAGAAGTAGCGAGTAAATCAGTTTATAAGCTTCTTTCTGATTAATTGGTGAATGAACAACAGTGTAGCTTAACATATTAAAGACCCCGTTTATTTATACACTCCCTTAAATTTATTCGTTTCTGAAAACCAGACGTTCAAATAATATTCAATTCTCTCCTCGAGGGAAGCTACGCACGAGAGATTTCGCTCGATGTGCACGTTTTATACATCTTGACGAGCATTTGCTGATAAGAACTGTGTAAGTTTCTCAAAAGCCTACTAAAGAGAAAACTTAAAACACACGGTATTTAATATTTTAGTACACATTATCCAAGAGGTCACAAACTGGACCGGAAAGCCAGTAGTGTTGCTGAAGGCGCCGGCTACATCTGATAAAAGCAAGCAGAAGTCAATGAACGACACTGAGAAGAAAGGTGACGAGTCAAAAGTGAGAAGGAAACGGAAATCACGAGAAGAAGCAAAAGAAGATGAAAATCTGGCAAAGAGGATCATGACTGAAGGAGGTGACATCGAGAGAAACGAAAGGCAACAAGGAGACCTTCAAAAGTTTCAGGATGGTAGGGCTGAATTAGCACTTGTAGTTCGTTTACCTGATTTTCAAAAGTCATAAATTTCGCTACTTTGGAAATTCTGCGGTATTCCTTGTTTATAAACACTGCCTTGTTTATACAACGAAAAACGCTCACTTGGTGCGTTCGCTATGTAAAGATAGTTTCTTTTAAATTCCGGCTAAAAACTGTATTATTATCACTTTGATGGGCATTGTGGCGCATTTTGCGTGCTAAAATAAAGAATTTGCCGGGCTAAAATGTATTTTTAAAAATAAACCAAGACAACCAATGTTCGCGCCGTCTTCTTGTAGCGTTGGTAAAAGAAACCGTGGAGCTATTTTTAAAGCCCAAATCATGGCTGAAAACACAGAAAACAACAAAAAATTTGTAAATTCTCAAAGACTGAAATCACATTCTTAGACACGGTTGTCTACAAAGGTGAAAGATTCCAAAACGAAGCTATCCTCGACGTCAAAACTCACTACAAACCGACGGAGACCTTTCAATATACACACTATTCATCTTGCCACCCGCCAGGTGTTAAGAAAGGCTTTATTAAAGGAGAAGCTATCCGACTTCTAAGAACAAACTCCTCGGAAAGAAATTTCCAGGAGGCCATGTGTAACTTCAAAACACGACTTGAAGCACGTGGTTACCCAAAAAGCCTAATTGAAAAAACGTTATCTGAGGTCTCGTTTGCCGCAAGGCAGTCGACACTTAAAAAACAAACCAAAAAAACTACAGGCAAAATATTGCCTTTTGTGACAGCATACCACCCAGGGGTTAAAAATTTAAAACAAATACTGATGCAAGAATGGAACCTCATCCAAAATCAGCCACTGCTGAAAACAATTTACAAAACGCCTCCGATTATACCATACAAAAGAGGTAAATCGCTCAAAGACATACTCGTCAGAGCGAAGCTTTAATTAAAGGCTTTTGCGTCGCAAACGTAAAACCACACAGGGGAGTCTGTGTAGGCCTGTCTATGACCTTTTCATTCCGCCAGAAAACTGAAGATAGTGACGAGCCTCTCAGAAACGGTATCTTTTCTGGGGATTCTTGGCTCCCTTTACGATACCTTTGGAATTCATTCTAAGGGTATGAAACCAGACGGAGTGTCCTTGAAACAAGCAAAAGAGAACGTGACAAAGATTGACAGCTATGTAAAAGACACTGTGAGTAAGGTGAAAGGACGCTACCAGTTGAGCGAGACGTCTGCAACCAATGGTCCACAGGGAACTCTATCACAGAAGACGCAAGTATCTGTGTCTTTGCTTAAAAAGGGCATAGAAAGGCTTTACAAGAACGTGATGGACATTAACCCCCAATTTGTAGATGATCTGCTGCTCGAAACGTTGCTCACAACAGTAGTGGAAAATTTGCACGCTGTTTCGCACCTTAAACACGAGACATTTACGGTATTTACACATGCCCAGGATTTTGGAACAATTTGCAAGGAATCTCTGAAGCGCACATCTAGATGGGCAGCAAAGTACTACACGCATGACAAATCCTGCTATCCGGTACCTCAATCCGCCATGCCCCTTTCTGCTATAGCTACGATGACACCTTTGCCAAGTGAGGACATAACACCAGGGATGGAAGGACAGATCAAAGAGTGGCTAGAGAGTTACAGACCAGTACGCCAACGGACGGTTAGGAGTGAGACCACAAAAGATAAGGCTGGGGCCTTGCCGCCAGCTGTCTACGCCGTTCACCACACCTACGAGTCTGAAGAGAGGCTTCGATATCCTGAAGAAAACACTGTATCGTCAGCAAATGCACAAAGCGTTGTCAGCATACAATTTGTGGACGAAGGGGATGTTACTGAGGTGTTTGAGGATCACAGAGAAGTACAAATCGATGAGTATGAAACAGATTCGGATGACGAGGAAGCAGATTTTGAAGAACATCCAGAGGTTGTCAACAGAGCGTGTGTTACCCGATCCGACAGGGCTGTTCGTGCATTTGTGCGTCTCGACATGTAAGGTACTAACAGTTAAAAAATCCATTTAACGGTGCAGATTGATACGTATGACAACCATATTTTTGGCAAAAAAAAAAAAAGAGAGAAAAAAGAAACCTCGCAGAAAAGCCACGAGAGCCGTTAAATAATAGGTGTAGTGAGTTTATGTGGACGTCTCGGAAAAAAGACTTCCGTCGCTTAAAAATTAAAATTAGGTATCCCAGGGGCTAGAGTGGGTGTTTCATTCTTTGTAGAATTTACCTCTCTTGATTTACTTCGATGCCCCGTAGTCGACAGGAAACAAATTCACATCTATAATAAAAGCTTTGGTGAATTTTATCGGTATACTAGATTTGCAAACAAAAGTGGGGTAGATGAGCACGTTGCTGAATTAAAAAACAGTGTTAACGAGGTTTAAGTGAAAACAAATAATGAATTATTACAAGTATTACACTTCGTCTCGAGTTTAAAGTCTTAAAACTGGGCAAATTGCATAATAAATGTGAATAATTAACGTGTATTTTTAATTATTAACTGAGATTTACCGACAACGGTCAAAAGGTCAAAAGTCTTACCCGACAACCGACAAAGTAATGAAATTTTAACCATAGTTAGTAGAGGAGACTCCTCTACTAACTATGTTTTAACCGACAACCGACATTTTGACCCCCCCATTCAGACCCTCTTCATACAGGCCCACAGTATCTATCCGATAATGGCCTCCTTTCTTTATTCAGAACAAATTCTTTTTGTTCGTTTACCCATTGGCTTGGGGACAGGCCCGTAAGTCGTTCTACTCGTTTCGGCCTCGATACAGGCCCATTGTTGGCCTCGAATTACTGATTTTACTTTTCTACAGCCTCATTAAGTTGACCTCGTTGCATAGGCTGGGAATTTATTGCAACTGCGAAACATTACCTGTGGGAAGCGTTACTTATAAAAACGATCGGCAGATACAATAGAAATGCAAATACTCGTAAAACCCAATACTGCGGCAATGCCGGGAAAAAACGAGAAGAAGATGCGCAATAAAAGAATAAACATATGTACAAACCCCACGAAAGCAAAGCCAAACGATCTTGGGTAAAATTTCCACACAACCCTATCCTATATTATGCATTCAGTTCTTGAATATAGAAGACAATAACTAAAACAATACTTTTCCATTGGGAAAACAGATTTATTTCACAATAGTATGGGGCTGTGCGGAAACTTTACCAAAACGATGATGCAAAAAGACAACCAGCGAAATGAAAGCAAGAAGAACTCTGGCATTCGTGCTAGCTACTAGACCACAAAAATTCAGACTTATATCCGAGAAAAAATAATAATAAAAGGGGGTAACCTAAGGCTATGAGACAAGCAAAATTGCACAAAATTCTCCAAAGCTGCCGAAGAGAATTAAATTTGCCTGGCTCGGCGGAACAAATGACTAAAACACCGGCATAAACAATCGTCTGAGCCATAGAACGATAATTCAAGCAATGAAAAAAGCACAATATATCTCTCTCTGTAGAAGTATTAGCCGAAGCCGAGGTTGTCGGTGGAGTTAAATTGGCACCTGAACCGGCTTGAGTTGAAGGAACCTCACTGAGATTGCCAGAACTACCAGAAGTATTCCCAGTCGTAGGGACGACACCACTTGTTGACTGTAAAGGGGCAATAATCTCCGAAGGCTGAGACATTATAGCAGCTGGTGGGAGAACAAGGAACCATCGAGAGGACCAACAGAACAGAACGAAGGTTCGCAACCAATTACACAGTTAGTTTATGCTAATTTCAACGTCATAATGTGTAATGAATATTCAAAGGGTTTGAATAGGTGTAATTGTTATTCCTAAAAGATCAAAATATAATTTTTTTACTCTTCCTTTGCCGTCACTGAAGCCAGTGGATATGGAATGAAGGATGTGGCTTGAAGTAATTAAGGAGATGTCTGGAAAAGGGACAGGTTTAAAGCTTGATCTCCGCACGTCGAGTTTAAATCGAGAAAAAGTTCCGTGCTTTTGTTGATGCTCTGTTATTAAGATGAGAACTCTGAGCTCTGTTATAAAGATGAGAACTTGACTTAGATGTTAACATCTAAACACAGCCATAATTTTGTTGATCAAATACGAACTTTTTGATTTGTTTAAACCTTTCACTCTTATTGCGCGTCTCTTAAAATGCTATAAGTCGGAAACTCATTGTTATCATTAATTATTTTGGGTTAGGGACACACGTAGATCTTTCTTATGGGGGATGAGGTCAGTGGAAGCGTGAGTGATATAAGTTTATAAAATCAAATATTTACGTGTAGTTCTTCTCGCAAAGATTTCTGAACGGCTACATAGACTCGTTTATAGACGTACCTTGAAAAAATAAAGCAAAACAAAAGGAAACAAACAAAAGCAGAAGACGTCGCTGTCAAATTCATAAAGGTCAGTGCCGGAAACTTACATTTAAAAGAAATATTCTACGGTTTTAGAAGCTATGAGAACCTGCAAGCAGATAACCAAGGGCGCAAACACCCTAGGTGAAATGATTTTGGATCGTCCCGAGAGACGAGATGATAATAGATAAGGCAACAAGACAGTAACGTTGGTAAATTAGGTTTTTTGTGTTACTTTTCTTTTTAATTTGTAAGGGGGTCATAAGTGTCGAAGCGCTATTTAAATTAGGCAACGCACCATGTTCAATGGGCTGCTATATTCTAAGTGTAATTCGTCCCTAACTTGCCCCGTGCGCTCGAACTGTTGATTTGATCCTGTATAAAGATTCAACTTTCAAAGAGGATCTGAGTACCTAATAAATTCTCACGCGTCATGTTAATAAGGAGAGGACTGAGGGGAGGATACACATCTGCCTGCACGTATTTATAGGTGAATCCTTTCATTACGTGCATTTATTTGCTTCAAATTTAGTCCGAACCACTCAAGCACAGTTCACAGCTTGTTCAAAACAATTTTGTAGATACATCTGATGTCATAATTTTTCTTTTCAGAAATCTTCTAGTAACACTCGTCAATTGCTTTAATCGTGCCAAAGTGGACCATCCTTTGGACTTCACCATTTCACATTATGGGATGGTCACCATTCAACCAGACCGGATATCTCGCCTAGGCCAACAATTAAGAAGATAAAATAGAGTTAAAATAGTGAAGTAATGATTATGAAGAGAAATAAATAGAGAATAATACATAGGCGCGCGTAGATATGGAGTTTCTCTTCTTCTGGAGTTCTAGTTCTTACAGCTGTCACGAAACAGTACCATCCCTCGGAAAGTTTTGTATCACAAAACACTGGATCATGGTGTATCGTCAATGGAATTTCTATTATCCTCACTCTTCTCCATAACACGGATCGGCTACAAATTTAAGTATTCATTTTAAAATTAATTGTAATTATTTTGTAATTATTTTTTAACGTTTTTTAAGTCTGATAGTTTATTATTGCCCGGGATATGTTGATAACGAGTCGATTGTATCGTTTAATTTTGTCTTAGAGATACCAATTCTGTGGGATTTCTTGAAAAGATCTTTTCTATCAAATAACTGACTAAAGGGAGAATTGATCAACTTGTTTCTCTCAGAAATTCGTCTTCATAAATTCTAAAGGAAAGCTCATTAAAAAAGTCGAGATTATTATCTAATCAAACCTAGATAATATTAATATATTTAAAAGGTACCAGATGGAGATTTATGTCTCACTAAAGGAAAGAGATATCTCAACAGATTAATCTCTTACTTCCTAAAGTTCGGAAACTTTCCGAAGATTATAGATTATTCACCCGAAGGAATATGATGAACTTTGCGCTTCAACAACACTAGAGACAGTACCTTTAACAACAACAAAAAGATAAAGTGGAATCGGTTTTGTTTACTGACATCTGGAAAGTGATAATTCATTATTACATGTAGAGAATTTGAATAGCAGGTGATAAGAGGGTTTGGCCTTTGGGAAAGTCAATTTATATTTTCTAAAGTGCAAAAAAGACATGCAAAACTCTGATTACTTAAACGTGCTATTTTTCATAGGCTCATTTTCAGTTATAACTACAGCAACCAGAGTAACAGATCACGTCTTACCTTTACTGGTTACATCCACACAAATAAGCCTGAAAAGGTTGTTAAATTAGGTTTTAACTGGTCGTCATTTGGAACCTCTTTTTGGTGTTGTTTTGCCTTTTTTTAGAATGGCTGGTGTAAGAGCTACTAGCGTAGACATCATTGCGATTTTCCCCATTTCACCCAACACACTTTCCTACAAGATTCACCTGTTAAGGTATGATTTATTTGAAATAAGGAATACTATACTCCTACAATTTTAAACCATTTAATTAAACAACGTGTAATAATTCTTTCTCAGGAACTACTCCTATAGGCAATACAATAATTGTCATTTAAAAACTTACTTAACCCCACTATAAAGACTCACTATTGCCTCCAAATCATCTCAAAATACACAATCTTTGGAGTATATCACAGTACCGAGCTATCTTTTGATAGAGGTTGGTCTTTTCTGACAAAAGAAACTACTACTCCTAACTGACTGAGTCCTTACATACTATCACAACGTATTTTAAAACATTCCGGAATTCGAAGCTTACAACAAAACTAATGTGGAAGAATTACATCATAATTACATAGCCTATTGAATGTTCTTATTTTCCATGCTATATCATCATAAAGTTTGAGTATCGATTTCGCGCGCAGTGACTTAGAATTCTAGAAATTATTTACAGTCTCTATCTACAACACACCTAAGCTGCTTTAGTTTCTAACGACCTAAGTAAACATTAAGAGTTCAAAACGTTTAGTAATAAGTAAAATGCAATGCTCAAAGTTGTGCTTAAAACTTAGTTTGTGGATCTCTTCGATTGGAATAGATAGAGATGAAATTAAGATTATTTGGAAGCTCACAAATGCCCATATATAGCTGTTGACATTAGCTGGGGGAGGGGTGGTGGGGGTCTGTTCTAATACTCGGATAAACAACAATTGTTCAGTCGACTCTGACGATGATTTCAGCCGAGGTTATAAAAATGTCAGTCACTATTACTCACTACCTTCAGCGACAATTTTTAAGAGTCCTCTCATGTGGAAGACCAAACCACGCGGTCCAATGGTACTCTTGTCTGGAAACTACTCACTGTTTAACATTTACCAAAAAACTGTACATGTGATGTACATGTGCGTGCCAATAAATGGATTTGTGAATCCTTTCACTGTGCAGAATGACTTGCTTATAACATTTAGTCTGTGCCACAGTAGCGCAGATCACAACCAGGTACCTTTAGTAGTTTATAAATAAAGTAGGATCCGCAGTCTTTCACTTTAATATTTATTGATTTCTTGCAACAATCTCCTCGTTTGGTAAAACAGACCTTGGAGGAAACCTCACCATCTGCCAATGTGGGGTGACCACCTTTTAGCCAGCCTGAGAAGTCCGCACCACATCTCCGCTCCGGTACGCACTGGGTTGGCATTTTTGTTCCTGCATCTCCTACGAAACGATGCCACTTCCCGAATATTATGGATGAGGGATCGACGTCACATTCTTCTCCATCGAAGGGCGTGATGTAAGTGCTCTTTCTGTCAGCATCGCTCAGGTTTCTGTAATTATAGCACGGATCGGCTAAAAAATTAAATTTCGGTTAATGCGATATTTTGTATATTTTTCTTTATAAGAAAGCTTAAGGAAAAAAAAAATTATTACATAAACTGCGGTGTTTAAGAAGGATTTCCCCCCCCCTGTGAAAAGCCGTAACAGCACGCCTACAATATTACGGTAACTTTTTACATTTGTTTAATATCACCAATCAGCTGTGTAAGGTTAATAAATGAATGGCAAAGCGTTGACCGTTCTCAATCCAGGGTTGCTTGTCGAGATTTTCTTGGATTATGACTGCTAAAAACACAAAAAAATTCGTATTTCTTACGGACAATGGCTTTTAAAATTTCCAAGAAGCGGAAGTAAAACTAAATACGAGAAGAAAAATTGAAAGTTACATACTTGACCTGGGCAATGGTATGTTTTCGCAGCTGATAACGAAAATCGACAACTGAAAGATTTGCCACAAGCTGTTTGTGGCCATACACGTGGAAATATTTATTCTTTCGGTAAGGAAAAAGTCAATAACTGCAAATTTTGAGAATTTTGCCATTTCTTTGTCTTGAGCCTTATCGCGCTTTACGACTTTTTTTTTTAGCGGACTGTGAAACCTATAATGTCATTCTTTAGACCCTTCCTCTCAGTAAAGGCCTATTTTGATTCTATGATAAACAAAATAATACATGGTTGGTAGCAGTTATGGAACTTCTCTTCTCGTGTTCAACTCGATACCAAGAAATTATAGCAGTTTCTATTCTTGTGAATGAAAGTGATCCTCGCAGTAATGTGCACTACTTAGGCAGTAGTGAAAATAAGGCCTGAAAAAAATTCAGACCTGTACGGGATTTGAACCCATGACCTCTGCGATACCGGTGTAGCGCTCTACCAACTGAGCTAACAAGCCAACTGGGAGCTGGTAAAAAACCCGTGAAGTGATGAAATAAACGGTTAAGAATATATGAAAGTCCGCAGTTCAAATAAATGACTTTCATATATTCTTAACCGTTTAGTTTATATTCTCTTGCTCGACACCTTACTCGTTCGCTGCTCTCACTCATAAGACAGTGAGTTGAACACTCGAAGAGAAATTCCGTATCGACACGCTCCCATGTATTATTCTCTACCTATTGAATGAGGACAAATGGCCGAGTTTGTCATACAGCCTCGATGCAAAATCCTTGAATAGTTACCACATACAACAAGTTTTAATGCGTGTCTGTTGCTCGATCTCTCAGGGAATGGGTTTTCATACAACTCTACTGACCACAGAAAAGGTTGCTGATTACTGTAAAGTCAAAAAACTTGGTGATAAGTGCTCCCACAAAAATTGCCTAAAGCTAAAATTATTTGACTGTGAAAAAGTTCTCTATGTCGTAGTGGAATTGTAATATAGTAAATAGTTTTTCTTCGAACTGAGCAGATACGCCTGGACAACTTCGTTGGAGCCGATTACTGCTCAAGCAATAGAGGACCTTTTTTCCGTGTTTACATACTCTCATCTGAACACGAGAGAAGGTTGGAAGAATTTGAGGAAATTATGCAAACCCGACACACAGTCGAGGGTTCGCATAACTTTCAAGAAATTTCCCAACCCTCCAAGTGTTTAATTTATCTATGTTTTCCTTATTCTCTTTGCTTGCTTCCTAATTTTAGGTATTTATTCTTCCATTAATTACTATTAAAATGATCTAGCTGGAGGCAAGGGTTTTTAAAGAAAAAATTAAAAAAAAAAGACTTGAAAGGCACAAAGTCTTGAAAGTAGGGAACAATTTTATATACAATTTGTGAAAAATCAAGTAATTTTAATCGGCATTGACCTGAAACGTTCCTCGAGTCGTTGCTCTCAAGGTCATAATTTCATCATCAAGATGATTTTTAATTTCTCCAATAAAAAGGGGCTAAATTGTACACTAAAATTAAGCAATGGAAAAGAGAGGTCACCGTGCTCGTTAAAGAGCTAAAGAGCATCGTACCTCTTTGCAGGGTCCATTTATTAAAAAGCAATACCGTGCTCTCGGAATTCCCACGCGCTTATTCGCCTGATTACGTGATTTTTTTACGCAGCACAGGATGCCCAGTGCAATACTAAGGAATCTCCTTTAGACTGATCGCAAGATTCAATTTGTTACCGAAAAATGTACCGTGAAATGACGCGCGTGAAAAACTGCTAGTAGAGGCATAAATGGGGTAAGTTTGGCCCGTCATTTCTCTCAAACAAGCACGGTGACCTGTCTTTCTTATTGTATCTTCCGAAAAAGACATTGTTAGGGAACATTTAAGGAAAGATTGAAAAAATTATCAGGTAATTTTTTTCTTCTTAGGAATCACCTTAATACGCCAAAATGGGAAAATCTTAACCGCGGTCAACATCGATTTTAGCCAATCAGATTATGCTGGTTGATTGCTTTTAATCCTTTCGAGACACAGCCTCATAATAATTCTATTTACAAGAACATTTATGCGTCATCAACAATAAATAATGGGGCCATTGTTTTCTCTCCTGTAAGACAAAAACCATGCACATCAAGTCTTTCAAAAAAATAAAATATATCTTTCTTTTTCCTCAATGGTTTGTCGAAGGACGTTCGAGCAAACTAAAGGCTCTAAAAACTAACGTGATTTGTTACATGGCCAAACAAGAATAGCCATTCACTCAACATTATTGACAGCGAGTTCAGCCAGTACTATCTTTACAAATTTTTTAAGGCATGGATTAAAAGAGACTAACCTTTACAAGTCAAACCATCCCCGATGTATTTAGGATTACAGGCGCAACTGTAGGAGCCCTGGTTATTACTGCAGGAGGCATGCTCATCACAGATGTTCATTTGTGAACACTCGTCGATGTCTGATGGGGATCAAACGCACCACGTTACAGCCCACAATTGGGTGTTAAGATGAAAAATGTTTTGGTTGATCAATATACAATGAACACCTGTACAAAATACTGCAAAACCTAATCTCAAAAGATTTTTGGACAAAGTGAAATAATCCACCATTTCTAATAAGGGTGAATTATGGAGTAGAACTACATTTTAGGAGAAATGTTTGACTACATCTGGCATCATAATTTGAGTTAAAAGGACGTTTTAGATTACTCTCCGCTTTGAATGGCTGGGATTGAGAGAAACTCACTAAAATTACCTGAGCAAGTCTGTCCATCTCCGGCGTATCCAGTGTGGCATGTACATATATGTGATCCAATGGTGTTGGTACAGTTAGCATTCACATGACACGAAAGATTTTTTGCACATTCGTCAACATCTGAAAAATGAAAGGCTTTCAATCACGATTCTTGGAGTATGATACATGTATAAACCCCCTCATTTTGATCATTAAGTGCGAGAGTTGTCTCCAGAGAGTTGTTGGTCACTATGTTCTATTAAAGAGAAAGCTGGTCAACAAAAATGTTCAGCATTTTGTCATTAGCTTTAAATAGCTGGGACTGTATGCATAGAAATAGGAGCGATGAAGATTGTCTCTCTTCGATCAAAAAGGACTTTTCTGAGCATTGTAGGAAATTTATTAAAATCACCTGAGCAAGTCTGTCCATCTCCAGTGTATCCAGTGTGGCATGTACATACGTGTGATCCAATGGTGTTGGTACAGTTAGCATTCACATGACAAGAAAGATTTCTTGCGCATTCGTCGATGTCTGAGAAATGACAGGCTTTCAATCACGATTCTTGGAGTATAAAAACAAACAAACTCACGCAAACTAACATTTCTCAAAGTCATAACGAGGCAATTACCTGTGCAGTTCCGTCCATCTCCGTTAAATCCAAATAAACAGGTGCACACAAAGGATCCATTTGTGTATCGACAAGTAGCGTTCAGGTGGCAATCGTGAGTGTTTTTTTGGCATTCATCAATATCTGAAAAAATGGGAAAGAAAGGAAAAATTCTACAACGGTAGTGATTACACGAGTGAGATATACATTGTCTTTTAAACTCTTATGAGATGAAAAAGCATTTCGTTAGTTATCATTGTGACAGATTAATTTTTCATTTAGATTAAACCAAAACTTCCACTGCAACGGAATCTCTCTCTAGACACCATTCCAAACTGTAGCTGGATATCAGTCGTCAAAGATCAGCCTTGGTAGTCTTCCGTTAAGATACACACTCGACGGCCAAACGTGATATATAAATATGGCGGTTTAAATACTCCAGGATATATTTTGTTCTTATCGGTCTATTCTGTAATTAACCTTTTTGGCAATGTTCTCCTTCGAATCCAGGAGGGCACGAGCATCGATATCCCTTGATTGTGAAACCGGACTGACAAGTTGCATTATTTTGACAAGGTGGGTTTTTACCGCACGCGTTCTGAAACGAAAAAAGAAAAAAATAATAAAGAAGGAAGATCGATGTATTGAATAATTGATACATGAATGAACGAACTTAAGTTTTGTTAAACGTCGGTTGTTTTCCACGATTCATCACCGAGTTGCTGAATTTGAATTATACCTTATATTTTACCTTTGAGCCTCGATAATAAAAATCAGCATCAGTCATCAGGTCAGTATCGTATTCAAGATGAGTGGCGTTATTCAGTTCACAGATATAAGCGATTCCTCTAGTCTCTGGCTCTTTTTTGAAGTTAGCACTGACGCAGTTGTCGTTCATGTAGCAAAAAAGCTCACAGTGATCCAAGTCTTTGACGTATTTAGTTTCGATTTTATGGTTCATCAAACGTCTTTTAGCAAAGAAGAAGTAATCTGGAAACAGCATTGTGCGATCTCGCTCTGAAATAAAGCAATCAAAATATAATAAAAACAATTTTTTCTTTTCATACAGAAATAAACTCACGATTCCAGTTATTAAGCGTGCAAAATAACACGCTTGGTAAACAAAGAAGTGTGATCTCAATTAAACCATTACTACGGGAAAATGGAGAAAAATTGATACTACCTTCATTTGCTGACTTGTGTCTTTCTGTGACCATAAGTATCTAGGACAATTTTCCAAGTTTCAATTCCGCGATCAGAGACTTCTACATAATTTCAGCGGAGACTTCTATTTCGATAAAGTAGGTTAACACATAAAATGCTTGCGTAAAAGACAAATTTGAATAAGGTTTATAATTGTTTTTTGATCACGCTGTGCCCACTCTTATATCACAATTTCGGAATATTTTGTATAATAAGGCACTAGATAATTACACCCCGCCCCCTTCCCCACTGAGAAAAACTTTCAAAACAAAATTGGTAGCAGCGACCATCACTTTTCTTTTGTGAAGACACAAGGCTTTTAGAGAGAGGGTTCAGCCTCTCTATTTTCCGGAGCGATATTATTTTAGGGGAGATAGGACAAAATCCGTAAAGAATACGATCCGTCAATCTTTTACTGTTACTGTAATTTATCATAATTTTGAATATTTTGTGTAATAGGGCACAAGGTAATTAACCCCATCCCTCCCTCCCTCCCACAGTTTAAAAACAAAAATAAAACAAAAACGAAAATTAGCAGTAGCGACCATTACATGTGAAGAAAGGATATTTATAGAGCATTTCGTATCTTCTTGTTTCCCCTAAACGATATTATTTTAGCAGAGATAGAACAAAAGCCGTTTAAAAAAAGCTATCCGCAAATTTTTCTCAAGTTCCTTCTCATTCATGATCTTCTCTAATTCATGATCGATAAGTCATGAAAACAAATCATTTTTCTTTATAAACCATTTCATTTTCTTCTTTACACAGGTCCTTGAAATTCAGAGTTTCTTACTCGAGTTTAAACGATCGCCTTTGGTTATTTAGACTGATTATTATAGAAGAGGAAATTTATGCTAATTTTCATTAAGACGAGCTATTGTTGTCAGGCATCACGCAGGCGATTCATATACGGGTTCAAGATGTTTCTATCGATAAATTCAGTATACGTTGGGAAATTTGACTTTTTCCTGTAAAATAGTAAATTCAAAGGAAGAAAGTCAAACACTATTTCTCAAACAAAAAATATTGAAATTACCAGCAATTTAACGGTTGCCATGTCACCTGTTTTTGAGGTGAGTGCCTTTAAACTAATCCTTCAATATATTTTTGCTAACTTGAACTTTCTCTGAGACTTGCACAATATTCGATTTTAGCTTTTGATAGACAAGCTATGTTCATGGACGAATATACAACAAAACATTGTAGGCATTCTTTAACATATGTCAGCACTGTTCTCTTGTAAACGAAGTAATTTGTATTTGCCAAAGTTTTTTGTCGTTTTGCATCTCATATCCAATTTTCTGAATAAAGAAAAGATAAAACATTTTTGTTAAATACCTTTTAATTTTTCAAAAACGAGTTCCAATCTTGGGTGGATGATCAATGTCAGTTTTTGACTTAGTCTTTGCTAATTGTTGTAACTTTAAGTCTTTTTGTATCAGCAAAAGAGAATAAAGGAGATATATAAATAAGGTTGTACTCATAAGTGAATCGAAGGATAAAAAATGATTCGCCGTCTGCGACTCACCTTTTCCACAAGTGAAGTTAGTCAATAATGTATTCCAGGCTATGAACATGAAAAATGAAATAAATTCCATGCCTTCTTCAAGGTAACGGTTTTCTGTTTCTATCACGCGCGTATGGCGCAAGTTTTAAGTTGATCGCCAGCTCCCAGCAGTGGATTAAGCTTCCCAAATCGACCTGTCGTTATGAACGAAACCGTATTATGAAAATAAATTTTAAAAAAAGGCCTGTAGCTGTCGGTTCTATGTTGACATTAATGCAAATGACGCAATTGGGTGTTATCCGCTTCGCTCGATGGAGAGAATTAGATCTCCTAGGAATATCTTTAAATGTTAACATATGTATCAGACAGTGAAATTAGTCCACAGAACAACGTTGTAAAAATTTCGATCAATTTTTTGAAGGTCTAATTGACAGCAAAAAACCCCAGGAAAAGCAGATACTGAGACGTTAATTTCTTTTAAACTTTTTGATAAAAAGAACTTTCAAAATTTAAAAGATCAAGCATATTTTTCAGCAAATTTGTTTAGCACATTTTTCATTCATTCCCACTAAAAGATAAATACCCTGCAAAATTTAATTGTATTTTTAATATTTGACGTGTAGCAACTTTGGTAACAATAGACATTTAATTAACAGAAAAGTCATGTTCCCGTTTCAAGCCCGCCTTAATTTGTCAGTTTTTGGAGTTAAAATACGCAGACACATTATTCTCAACAAACTTCGCCCCCTAAATCAACTGAAACAGGTGATAATCAACCCTAATACGAAGCTTTTTAGCGCGTGGATATCTCCCTCCATTAGATGTTCTTAAACTGCCCATAGAAGAACAAATGTACAAGGATTAAAAATCTCCATTCAGAAATTTCGGTTCTAGATGTGAAGTGATGACGACTCGACCTCGACAAGAACTTCAGAAAAGATGATGTATTCTTACTAAGCGAGAAAAAAAATTTGCTCATGTTTGTGGTTTTGAAAGTTAGTTCTCTAATTAAGAAAGGACTTTCATCAAACTGTCGCGCGATTTTACTTTGAAAACTTGCTCTGGCCTTGAGGAAGTCTTTGAGAAAATACTGACGATTCGTGTTGGAATTTACGGTGAATATTTACACAGCTCCATCTTGCGCGAAAGCCACAATGACCATAATTCACGGACGTCAAACACACGCGATACAAACGATTTGCCCGCACCTCAAAGGCTTAAGAGCTACAATACAAGTTCAAGTTGACAATGAGGACAAAAAGATTTAAAAAAATGCGATGTAAATTTACGCTGATATACCAAATACTTAAAAGCTGTTGCTAAATATTTTTTAGCATGACGGTTTTTAATGAGTCATCGACAGTGTAGTTCAAATAAAATAATGGCGCTGCAAATATAACTTCCTTTCTTTCGTTATACACACTGTCTTGAAATTTGCTTACGTCCTTTTCGCATTACTAATAGTTCATTGAATTGTCCTCTGTCTTGTCTCAAGAAACCTTAAATCAACTCGTAATAATGATTCGAAATTATTTCAAAAGTTCCTATTCTTGTAAAATCGTTCGATCTTCTTCCCAGGGCTTCGTCACTACAATTTAGACAGGAAGCGCAACGTTTTCCGTCCCGGTATGATAAAATCATCCAGACAATTTGTGCACGATGAAACATTTAGCCAGCTTCACGCATTCTGTGGGAGTTTTAAAACAATTTTTTTAGGCGCACTTTTACCAGAATTAACAATTCATTTCTCCCCTATTACTTAACATAGTAAATGTTTTGTTCAAGATGACAGACAAGGCAGATAACAGAAGCTTTTTATGTCTTTTTATGAGCCACAAAATGACGTCTTTAATAAATTATCTCATATATTTTTCAAGCTTGCCTAATTCTTCGGTAGAATTTGCTCGAATTTTCAAGTTACGCTCATAATTGTTTAAGTTCTTATTAGATGTGATATGCCACGGAAAAATAGCTCAATAATTTCGAACTTCAATTTAATTAAAGAAATAAAACGTTGGAAAAATTGTGTGATCCACATTTCTAGTCCTCAAGTCTCTATTGTTTAAATTTGCAATTGTATTAGTCTCGATGCACGAATGGTTCAATTTCTGAAATTGAAAACTGTCAAACATGTGTGTTATAGTCTTCATCCTGAACTTTTCATCTTACACTTAACGAAGGGTAAATTATGATTTTCTTGGTTTTTGCTTAAGCATTCATGAAATAATCAGTTCGGGAAGTTAAACGCTGACTACCATGCAATACTGCTTCCGTTGAAGGAAAACAACTCAAGGCCACTCAGAAACTGGCATTACATCGTCGTTTTATAATCGATAACAGAATCCTTGGAATCTTTTAGCCATCATGGGAACATTACAGCATTTAGGTTTTTAAAATCATGTAGGAACATTAAGCAGCAGGCTCGTATAACTTCAAGGTGGTAAGACATCCAATAAATTTTATTCGTATCTTGAATTATGCGTTGCCACTATTTCATTTTCTACGGTCTTCTTAAGGACAGGAGTCTATAAGGAAACGGTTGCTAAATCCTTTTTTTCCTTATAACTCTACTTTTGGTATGCTGTCTTGTAACAAAATAAATAAAAAAAGAGAAATTGCAGGTTCCGCGTAACTTAACGAGCCCACCGAGGAGATTACGGGAAAACGGAGAAAAATTAACACTGCTTTCATTTGCGGATTTTTGCCAATCTGAGAACATAGGTATTTAGGATAATTTTCTACGTCTCAATTCCGCGCTCAGAAATTTCCTCATGATTTCAGCTGAGATAAAGGAGGTTAACACATAAAATGCTTGGAACAAGACAAATTTGAGTAAAGTTTTTTAATTGTTTTTGTTCATGTCGTTGTTACCGCTGCTATATTTTAAATTCCCAACTTTATGTATAATACGGGTCCTAGATAAATAGCTCTGGCCGTCTCCCTCCCAAAAACGGTAAAAAAGGCAGAAACAAGAACAAAAATTGGCAGCATCGAGTATCACTTGTCTTTTGTGAAGGCACAAGGTTTTTAGAGAGCATTTCGTGTGTTTTATTTCTCCTGAGCGATATTATTTTAGAGGAGATAGAAAAAAAGCTATACACAAATTTTTCTCAAGTTCCTTTTCTATTTCATGATCGATAAGTCATAAAAAAAAATCATTTTTCTTCATAAACCTTTTTTCTCTTTCTTCATTTTACAGCTCCTTGAAAATTCAGATTTTTCTTACTTGAGTTTACACGATCGCCTTTGGTTATTGAGACCGATTATCATAGAAAGAGGAACTTTATGCTAATTTCCATTGAGACAAGACATCTTTGTCTGGCATCACGCAGAAGATTCATCTATGGGTTCAAGATATTTCTATCAATAAATTCAGAATACATTAGAAAATTCGACTTTTTCAAAGAAACAGTAAACTTTAAAAATGTCAAACACGATATTTCTCAAACCAGAAATATCGAAATAATCGGCAATTTAACGGTCGACAGATGCCGCCTGCTACTGAGGTGAGTACCTTAAGACTAATCATTCAACATATTTGTGCTAATAACTTTCTCTTAGACTTGCACAATACCAAATTTTAACTTTTAATAGATAAGCTATGTTTATGGACGAATATGCAACAAAACAATGTAACTGTTCTTTACCATATGTCAGCACTGTTCTCTTGTAAAAATAATTTCTCTCAGATGGTTAAGTGCGATAAAAATGTTCTTCCGTACGATGCAGAGAGATCAAATTCCCGCCTAATAAAACACAGGGAAATTGAACATAACATAGTGTAATACGTGCATGTTATTGAGAGAGGAGGGATGGGAATGTAACCATTTTCAATGAAGTCTTTCGAATTTACCGAAGTTTTTTGTCGTTTTGCATCTAATATACAATTTTCTGAATAAGAAACAATTACAAATTTTTACTAAATACCCTTTAATTTTTCAAATATGAGTTCAAATCATGGGTGGATGCTGAATGTGGATTCTTGACTTAGTCTTTGCCAGTTGTTGTAACTTGAACTCTTTTTGTATCAGCAAAAGAAATAAAGGAGACATATAAATAAGGTTGTACTCATAAGTGAATCGAAGGATAAAAAATGATTCGCCGTCTGCGACTCACCTTTTCCAAAAGTCAAGTTAGTCAATAATGCATTCCAGGCTATGAACATGGAAAATGAAACAAACTCCATGCCTGCTTCAAAGTAACGGTTTTCCGTTTCTACCCCACGCGTATGGCGCAAGTTTTAAGTTGATCACAAGCTCCTAGCAGTGGATTAAGCTTCCAAAATTGGCCTGTTTTTATCAAAGAAACCATACTATGGAGGTCAATCAAAACATAAAAAACAATTCAAAATTCTTGGGGCTATCAAGTCTATGTGGAAAGTAATAGAAATGTCGCAGATAGATGTTACCCGCTTCCCTCGATGGAGAGAAGTGGGTCTCACAGGAATATCTTTACAAGTTAACATACTTATTAGACATTGAAATTAGTCCTTAGAACAACATTGTGAAAATTTCGATCTATTTCTTTAGAACGTCTAATTGACGGCAAAAACCCCCCAGGAAAAGCAGATATTTAGACTTCAAGTTCTCTTGGACTTTTTAATTAAATTTGACAGATGAAGAATATTTTCGGCATATTTATCCAGCATATTTTTTATTCATTCCTATCGAAAGATAAACACCTTGGAAAACTTATTATGCTTTTAATATTTGTCGTAGGGCAAGTTTGCTAATAATAGACATTTAATCGAAAGAAAAGTCATGTTCCCGTTTAAGTCCGCTGTCATTTGTCAGTGTTTGGAGTTAAAATACACAGACGTGTTATTTTCATCAAACTTCGCTCCTAAAATTGTCTGAAAGAGTTGATAATCAGTCGTAATACAAAGCTCTTTAGCACGCGGATATCTACCTCCACTATGTGTTCTTAAACTGCCCATAGAAAAACGAATGTCCATTCAGAAATGTTGGTTTTAGATGCGAAGTGACAACGGCTCGACCTCGACAAAAACTTCAGAAGAAATAATATATTCTTATTGAGCGAGAAAAAAATACGATCTTTGAAAAGTTGGCTAATTAACATTTACAAGCTTCTGCTTATCCTCATCTTATATAAAACAAAAATCCCGATGATTGTTTAAACCCTTTATTTATCTACTAAGCCCAATAACCAAAAGGGCAAGAAAGATTCAAACATAAAGTTTCCAAACTATATCCGATGAATAATCCTTTCTAATACATCAAACATTTTGGACGGAGTTGAAACTTCAGCGACCTTTTGGTAATTTTTGTGGTAAACAGAGCAACATATTGTTTACCAGAGCTTTCGTGTTGCATAGAGATAAACATTTAAAGGCTCAGTTAGTAAATCCCGGGTAGTGATAATCTGCCTTTGTTTAAAAGACCTTGAGTTAGTTTGCTTTCAAAATCGCACCATAACCTTGTTTGAGAGTGGAGCCAGCCTTTTTCTTTTGGTATACAGGATTAAAGGGGAAATATCCTTTTCGTAAAGAATATGGTTCGATATGATAAACTCTTACCTTTCAAGATGCAAAGCTCTTTGGTCTTCACTGCTTTTGAGGTAAAAGTGCTTTCTTTTATAACAATATGGTTGCTATGGTTACCATAGAAACACCTGGTTTCAAGCCAAAACGATGATTAACTTAAGATAAGAACTTCCTTGTTTCTTCTACAAAGTCACTGAACCATGGCAATAATTACGCAATAGTTATCACGATCACGATCTCAAATTTTGCAATTAGCGTAATTTTCAGCTGGTACCGTTGACAAATTATCATTATGAAACATCATATTCGGTCTAAAGTAGCTTTTAAAGGTTGTTTAAGAAGATTTCCTTCAAGTTCTCAAATAATCCGGTGTTTAACTATGGAAACTCCACCGTGTGATAATAAAGGGTGGCTAATGAAAACTAATACGGAAAGGATGTCTTTGACAAGGAAATGTTGCCAGCCTCGAGAAACGTTAAGCTTTCCGTTGCATAAGCTATACACAAAAGCTCTAAACATACAACAACATTCTTATGTTTGCATCAATCAAAAGGGTCCCACTTACAGTGTATGGAACTTCTCTAAAATAAGTAGGGACTGAGTGGATTTTTAAGGGAAGGGAAAACTGCATTTTTTTTCTTTTTGCCTTAATAAATGTTGCACTTGTTTGTGGTTTTGAAAGTTAGTTCTCTAATTAAGAAAGGACTTTAATCAACCTGTCGTGTAATTTTAGTTTGAAAAGCAACTTGCTCTGGCCTCGAGAGAGTCTTTCAGCAAATGCTGACGATTCGTGTTGGAATTTCTCTATCAAAGTTTGCACGGCTCCATTTTGCGCAAAAGCCACAGTGAACATAACTCACGGACGTTAAGCACATGCAATACAAATGATTTGCTCGAATCTCAAGGGCTTCAGAGCTACAATACAAATTCAAGTTGACAGTAAGGACAAACAGATTAAACATGATGCGATATAAATTTTCCTTGATATGCCGAATACTTAAAATTATTCGCTAAATATTTTTTAGCTAGACAGTTTTTAATAAGTCGTCGACAGTGTAGTTCAAATAAATTATAGGCGCCGCAAAAATGACTATTTTTTTTCGTCATATACAGTTTCTCGAAATTTGCTTCCGTTCTTTTAATATTACTCGTAGTTTATTGAATTGTCCACTGTCTTGTCTCATGCAACGTTAAATCAACATGTAAAAACGACTCGAAATTATTTTAAAAGTTCCTATTCATGTAAAATCGTTCGCTCTTCTTCCCAGGGTTAGTTAGACAAAAAGCACGTTTTCCGTCCGCATGGTAAAATCATCTCGACAATTAAGTTTGTGCAGGATGAAACATTTAGCCGGCTTCACGCACTCTGTAGGAGTTTTAGAACATACTTTAGGCGCACTTTACCATAATAAACAATACATTTCAAGATGACAGACAAGGCAGATACCAGAAGCTGTTTATGTCTTTCTATAAGACACCAAATGACCTCATTAATAAATTATATCTCATATATTTTACCAGGTTGCCTAATTCTTCGGTGGAAGGTTCTCGAATTTTCAAGTTACGCTTAAAATTGTTTAAGTTCTCAGTAGGTGTGATATGCCACTGAAAAATAGCTCAGTAATTTTGAACTTCATTATAATTAAAGAAATAAAACATTGGAAAAATCGTGCGATCCACATTTCTGTTCCTAAAGCCTCTGTTGTTTAAATTGCAACTTTAGTAGTCTCAATGCACGAATAGTTTATTTTCTGAAATTAAAAACTCTCAAACAATCTTTAGAACTTAAAGCAGTCATTACATTTTTGTTTTATATCTGAGGCGAAGAACTGTGCATTAATTCAAGAAAATGTTTCAGCAAAGAATTGTGACAGCTATCAGGACATGGGGTTTGCCTTAGCTAAGGCGTCCGCATTTTTCAGGAAACTCATCTAGCGTCACTCTTAAGGCCCTGTTTACCATACGAGTTGTTATCAGATAATTGTTTTTTAACTGTCGACTGGTCTCATTCGCGTTTTCAACAAAACTGAAAATACTTTATTTAGGCAGGCGATAAATTAAATAGTGCTATTTTTGCAGTTATGTATGGACCAAACTGTTCGAATAAAGTTCATGTGGACTTATTTTACAGCGATTACGATCCATCTTTTATTAAATGTGTTTCATTGGCGCTTTGAAACGAAGTAAGTACGTGCATATGTAGAATATGGAATTAACGAGCAAGGAAATGCAGATGTTGGAAATACAGAATATTGTGGTGAAACTTGTAAGATTTCCTTTGCGAAGCATCGTGTATGTTTAAGTCTTCATCCTGAACCTTGCATCTTACACTCATCAAAGGATAAATTATGATTTGCCTGGTTTTTAATCAAGCATTCATGAAATAATCAGTTCGGGAAGTTAAACACTGACTGCCATAGCAATACTACTTCCGCTAAAGGAACACCACTCATTGATAACTCCTCAAAGCCACGCAAAAAATAGCATTACATTCGTCGTTTTATAATCGAAAACAGAATCCATGGAACCTTTTAGCCATCACGGAAACATTGCAGCATTGAGGTTCTTAAAATCATGTAACAACATTAAGTAGGGCTTGGTTGGTTAGTTGGGCTTGGTCAGCGGTCAGGAGCCAAGATGGACGTTTCATTTTGAGCTCCCGCTTCTATCTGTCTTTTTGTTACTAATTTTAACTGAAATAATGCCAAAAGAGTCAGTTACTTCACTAAAGCAACAAAATCAAGATTTAAAGGATAAGGTCGACGCCCTTTCGAAGGAAATAACGCAGCTGAAAGAGAAGGTTCGGGTCGACTCGGCCATTACCTTTGGTGCTGAAGCAGCTGCTACGTCTGGTAATAGCATTAATAATGCTTCGAATGATGAAACCGTGTCTCGTAGTCTACAGTATCTGAGCGACGAATACGACGACCTCTCAGCGTCTAATTCTGGTGTCGTTGATCAACTCAAGGCATTAAGCCGTCGTCTTAATAAGCTTAGCGCTGAAGTCACACGTGTTGGCAACGCCATTGACGAGGTTGAGGAATATAGCTACCAATTTAATGTAAAAATAATTGGCCTGCCAGAGAAAAGCAGTGAAACCGCAGCTGAAACAAGCGCCCTGTGTGTAAAATTATTCCAGGAGATGGGGGCAGAAGTGTTTCTGTCGGACATTGACATTGCTCATCGCGTCCCCTCGAGACAGCAAAATGGCGCTCCGAAACCGGTCATCTGTAAATTTGTAAGACGCCTTGCAAAAGCAAGTGTTATGGAAACTCGAGAAAGTGCCTCTCAAGTCAACCCATCAAATATTGGTCTGTCTGCTGATAGTGTTCTTGACAGAGTCAGAATCTTCGATCACCTCACCCCCAAAAAACAACACCTGTTGTTTGAAGCGAAGAGATTTAAAGAACAGAACCAATACCGCTTCTGCTGGGCCAAGAATTCCACGATTTATTTACGCAAGAGTGAGGGTTCCCGACCGATAAAGATAACGGACTTTGGTAGTCTACAGCGACTTGTCTCGGACACCTGACATTATCAGTTCGATAAGTATTTACTATCATCTACTTTTAATAGTTAGTTTTATTCATGAGTGCTAACGATCTAAACTCTCGCGATACTCTATCTTTATTCCGTGAGCTCCCATATTTTGGATTAAATGTAAACTTAGCTCATGGTCAATTTAATAATTGTTTACCTTCTCATTTACCGGCCAAAAAATACCTAGAAAAACTCTCTAGCATTTATGACCTTAATCTTTTCAAGCTAAACGCACTTGAAGACACCAATCCGAGTGATAGTATCTATAATCATCGTATCCATAGTCGATACTACTCCCCATATAGTTTCTACAAATTTAAAAGTGAACTTCCCAGTCGTGTCAGTGATTCGAGCTTCTCTCTTTTACATAATAATATCAGGAGTCTTAAGCGAAATCTTGAAAACTTTCAAGTTCATCTATTGGACGGGTTAAATTTCGAATTTAGCATTATAGGAGTCTCAGAAACTAAAATAATCAGTGGTAAAGAAATGGATTTTAATCCATGCATACCTGGATACGTTTTCGAATATGTGCCGACACCTCTAGCTTCTGGAGGTGTTGGTTTGTATATTAATGATTCCCTGAAATATACTGTCATTGAAAAAGTATCTGATGAAACCTTCCAGTCACTTTGGATCGAAATTCAACTTCCACAGAAAAGTAACATCATTTGTGGTATCATATATAGACAACATAACTCTCCCAAACGTTTCCAAGAATATTTTGATGATAAACTTGAAAGACTAATTACCTCAAATAAATCAATATATATTATGGGCGACTTCAACATAAACCTCCTTCATGCCGAAACTTCCTGTTATGCTCAGGACTTCTTACTTTCTCTTCAAAGCTTTTCATTTATCCCAACTATTGACAAACCAACACGTGTTTACAATAACTCAGCCACCCTAATTGATAATATTCTAACAAACAAAGTTGATGTTGAAATTACCAGTGGGAATATTATCTCTGACATAAGCGATCACTATTCACAATTCTGTATTTCTCACAATTTTATTCAGCGGCCAAAACGCGGAAAGCAAAAACGCAGAGACTTTTCTGGTTATTCCAGGAGCAAGTTCAACTCTCAACTCTCTGATGCTTTGGTAAGCCAAACTAACTTTCGCGATCAGTTTGATGTCGATACAGCTTTTTCTTACTTTTACAATACACTATTGGCACTCGTTGACAAACATGCTCCTTTAAAGACTGTTTCGAATCGCAAGCTTAAGCAGTTCTCTAAACCATGGATAACTAGTGGCCTTAGAAAATCCATCAAAATAAAAAATTCTCTCCTCCAATCGGGTAATCTTGTAAATTATAAAATATACAGAAATGAAATTTCTAGTCTTACTCGACTGAGTAAAAAGAATTATTATCACGCGTTCTTTGCCGAAAATTTAAACAATATGAAAAACACCTGGAATGGAATAAATAGGCTAATTAACGACAAAAAGAATAGAAAACAAGTCATTTCTTCCCTTAAACGTCCTGATGATAAAAGCTTAACTAATGATCCTCTTGAGATTTCTAACATCTTCAATAACTACTTTTCTTCGGTCGGTAAAAACCTAGCTTCACGCGTACCTCGTTCATCTCGCTTTTTTACCGAATACTTGTCTCCCAATTATAATCCAAGCTCTTTCTTCTTTGATCCAGTTACGCCAGAGGAAATTGAGCATGAGATACTTTTGATCCCTAAAAATAAAACCTACGGTCTCTACTCTTGTCCGATTCGTATTTTAACTGACGCAAGATGCGTTATCTCGGGCCCTCTCTCCATCATCATAAACATATCTGTGCAAAAGGGCATCTTTCCATCCAAACTGAAAAAAGCGAAAGTTGTTCCTGTGTACAAAAATGACGATGAGACTGAGCCTGGTAATTATCGTCCGATATCATTACTGTCTATTTTCAATCGGATATTTGAAAAATTAATGTACCACCGCCTCAAATCCTATCTTGGTAAAAACGATATTCTATTTAAGTCACAGTATGGCTTCCGCGAAAACCATTCCACGCAACATGCCATTATTGATATCGTTAATGTCATACAAAACAATATGGACCAAAAACTTTTCACTTGCGGGATCTTTTTAGACTTAAAAAAGGCCTTTGATACCGTCGACCATTTAATCTTGCTTCAAAAACTTAATCATTATGGCATCAGAGGAATTATCAATGCTTGGTTTGCCTCGTACCTTCTCGGTCGTTCACAAGTAACTGAAGTGGGTTTTAACTTATCTACCGAATGTGTGATCTCATGTGGTGTCCCACAGGGGTCTGTGCTTGGTCCTCTGTTATTCTTAATCTATATTAACGATATTCACAACTCTTCAGCGAAATTGTCATTCTATCTCTTTGCTGATGACACGAGCTTGTTGTATGCTGACTCTAAGTTGAAATCTCTTGAAAAAACCGTCAATAGCGAACTGCTCAAAGTCTCTGACTGGCTTAATGCAAATAAGTTAACGCTCAATGCTAAAAAGTCAAACTATGTTATCTTTCGTCCATATCAACGTAAGTTGAACTACTCGATTAACATTGAAATGATCGATAACTGTACTCAAATTCCTACCACGCTTCAGTGCGAAGACCATGTTAAATATCTTGGCGTCCTATTGGACAGCAACTTAAGCTGGAAATTTCAAATAAATAATGTTGCATTAAAAATAAGCAGAACTGTTGGTGTTGTTGCCCGTCTTAGGCACTTCGTCCCACGTACAACCCTTTTAAATATTTATCAATCATTGATCTTGCCTCATCTGACATATGGTTTGGCGGCTTGGGGTCAAGCTGCCAAAACCCATTTAAAAAAAATCCTCGTGCTTCAAAAACGAGCCCTTCGTTTGATGTACTTTTCTGAACGTAGAGCCCATGCTGTGCCTTTATTTATTTCCTCAAAAATTCTACCCCTACAAATGTTATATGCTGAAAAAGTATCTTCTATAATGTTTGACGTTTCCTGCATGAATGCTCCGTCTAACATCTGTGATTTCTTCACTAAAGCTAATTCAAAGCACAGGCATGAGACCAGGTTTTCTTCGTCTGGAAATTATTATGTTCAAACTTCAAGACTGAATTTAAATCAAGATTCTTTTTCCAGGTTTGGAGCTAAACTTTGGAACGCAATTCCTAACGAATTTCGTCAACTCTCCAAAGGAGCTTTTAAGAAAAATTTTCATGACTTTTTGCTCTCGATAATGGAAGCAGAGGACGATTATGTTGAAGTGCCCATTCTCCTACAAAAAATGGCAAATTCTGCATCCTCGACTCAATGTATATAATTGATAGTTCTGTTGGTAGTAAATTTGATTGTAATATCATTCTGTAAGACTATATATTTTGTAACTTTAGCTTTTTTGTTTTTGTTTTTGTTTTTGTTTTTGTTTTTCTCAGTAGTTCTTATTTATCCAGATAGTTTATTTAGTTACTTTACAATTATTATATTATCTGTTATGACTGCTGTAACCTTTCCTCTCCGCCTGCCTCGTCTAGCTTTTGCTATTTGCGGGTGGAGATGGCAAAATGATTTGCAAGAAATAAAGTATAGTGTGTAGTCAGTAGCAGGCTTGTAGAAAATCAAGGCGGCAAAAAATTCACTAAATTTTATTCGTGCCTTGAATTATGCATTGCCTCCATTTCATTTTCTACGGTCTTCTTAAGAACAGGAATTTATGAAGAAACGGTGTCTATGGTTTTTTCTCCTTATAACTTTACTTTTACCGTGCTGTCTTGTAAAAAAATAATAGAAAAAAAAGGAAAAAGAAGAAAAAAAAATTATATGTTTCGCGTAACTTAACCAGCCCACTGAGGAGAATACGGGAACATGGAGAAAAATGAATACTACCTTCATTTGCGGATTTTTGCCTATCTGACTCACTCACTCATGCCCATCATGCCGTGTGGCACGTAGGGCGGCTTTGCCTATCTGAGAACATAGGTATTTAGGACAATTTTCAAATGTTTCAATTCCGCGCTCAGAGATTTCCTCACTATTTCAGCTGAGACATCTATTTCGATAAAGAAGGTTAACACATAAAATGCTTAGGGAAAAGACAAGTTGAATTAATGTTTTTAATTATTTTGTTTCGTTTTTTTTATGTCGCTGTTACCGCTGTTATATCTTAAATTCCTGATTTTTTAGCATAATAAGGCCATCCCCCCCTCCCCTCTCAAAAAACGTTAAAAACAACAATAAAACGAGAACAAAAATTGGTAGCATCGATGAACACTTGTCTTTTGTGAAGACACAAGGTTTCTAGAAAGCATTTTCGTGTGTTTTGTTTTCCTGAACTATATTATTTTAAGGAAGACAGAGTCAAAGCCGTTAATAAAAGCTATCCGCAGATTTTTTTTCATGATCGCTACGTCATGAAAAAGATATTAACTTTCCTCTATAAACCTTTTTTCGCTTTCCTCATTATACAGGTCTTTGAAAATTCAAAGTTTCATATTCGAGTTTACATGATCGTCTTTGGTTATTTAGACCGATGATCATAGAAAGAGGAAATTTATGCTAATTTCCATGACTTCTTCAAGGGGACGGTTTTCTGTTTCTACCACGCACGTATGGCTCAAGTTTTAAGTTGATCACCAGTTCCCAGCAGTACTTTAAGCGTCCAAAATCGACCTGTTTTTATAAACGAAACCGTCTTACGAAAATAGTTTAAAAAAAAGCTTGTAGCTGTCAGTTCTCCGTGGACATAAATGCAAATGACGCAAATGGATGTTATCCGCTTTGCTCGATGTTAACATACGTATTAGACAGTGAAATTAGTCCCAAGAACAACGTTGTAAAAATTTCGATTAATTTCTTGAGGAGGTCTTATTGACGGCGAAAAAAATCCAGGAAAAGCAGATACTTAGACGTTAAGTTCTTTTAAACTTTTTGATAAAAAAACTTCTAAAATTTAAAAGATCAAGCATATTTTCAGCATATTTACCAAGCATATTTTTCATTCATTCCCACCAAAAGATAAATACCCTGCCAAATTTATTAAAGAATTGGTAATCAACCCTAATGCAAAGCTCTTTAGCGTGCGGATATCTCCCTCCATTAGATGTTCTTAAACTGCCCATAGAAGAACAAATGTACAAGGATTAAAAGTCTCCATTCAGAAATTTCGGTTCTAGACGTGAAGTGATAACGACTCGACCTCAACAAAAACTTCAGAAGAAATGATATATTCTTATTGAACGAGAAAGAAATACGATCTTAAATAAGTTGGCTGATTAACATTTACAAGCTGCTGATTATCGTCATTTTTTATGAAACAAAAATCCCGAAGATCGTTTAAACCCGTTATTTATCTATAAAGGTTCAATAACCAAAGGTTCAAGGAAGATTCAAACATAAAGCTTCCAAACTATATCCGATCAATAATTCTTTCTAACATACCATAGAAACACCTGGTTTCAAGCCAAAACGATTATTAACTTTAGATATGAACTTCCTTGTTCCCTCCACAACATCACTGAACCATGGCAACAATTACGCAAATGTCATCACGATCACGATCATCATGGCGCTGCAAATATGACAATTTTTTTTTCGTCTTACACAGTTTCTTGAAATTTCCATGCGTTCTTTTAATATTGCTCATAGTTTATTGAATTATCTACTGTATTGTCTCAAGCAACGTTAAATCAACATGTAATAATGGCTTGATAGTATTTTAAAAGTTCCTATTCCTATAAAATTGTTCCTTCTCTTCCCAGGGTTTCGTCGCCACAAGTTTTTCCGTTCGCATAGTAAAATCATCCCGACAATTTGTGCGCGATAAAACATTTAGTCGGCTTCACGCACTCTGTGCGATTTTAAAACATAGTTTAGGCGCACTTTTACCAGAATAAACAATTTATTTTTTTCCCATCATTCAACATAGTAAATGTTTTGTTCAAGATGACAGACAAGGCAGATACCAGAAGCTGTTTATGTCTTTTCATGAAACACAAAATGACTTCATTAATAAATTATCTTTTATATTTTACCAGCTTGCCTAATTCTTCGGTGGAAGTTGCTCGAATTTTCAAATTAAACCAAAAATTGTTTAAGTCAGTGGGGGTTCAGGGTAATTTAGAGAAAAGTGTCTACCGCAAACCCACCCACACCGACAAATACCTCGCTTTCGATTCTCACCACCCTATTTGCCATAAAAAGTCTGTAGTCAAAACCTCACTCAGGAGGGCTGACTGTCTACCATCTTCTCTCGATTCGAAGGCTGAGGAGAGGAAATATGTTTCCAATGTCCTTAAGGCAAATGGCTATACAAAAACTTTTCTCCGTAGCTGCCAAAAACCAGTTACAAATAGTAACGCACTTGATGAAAGGGAACCAGCGACTGGTTTTGCTGTTATTCCTTACATACAGGGTGTGACTGAACCCATTAAGAGAATTTTGAATAGCCACAACGTTAAAGTTGCTCAAAAACCATTTCAGACTTTGGGGCATATTTTCGCCAAACCTAAGGATCCTGTCACGAAAGAACAACGAACCGACGCCATTTATTTTATTCCTTGCAATGACTGTGACAACGAATACATCGGACAGACCAAACGTCAGTTTGGTACACGGTTAAAAGAGCACCAAAAAGCGGTTTTTCTTTGCAAAAAGGAAAATTCAGCTTTATCGGAGCATACACGTCTAACCAACCATACAATTGGGTGGGATAACTCTAAAATTATCACCACTAATCGGCGTTACCACCAGCGCCTTTGTTTGGAGGCTTGGCATATTAACTCCGCCCACGCTCCTTTAAATCGTGACGATGGCGGTTTGCTTCCTAACGCCTATTTACACCTCGTCAGAAAAAAGACCGCTAATTAGTGATCATATAAAAGGACCTTTTGTTGCAGCGTTTAGATCACCCCTGATGAAGGCACTAGACAGGAGTGTCGAAACGTTGGGTCTCTGAATTGTAACTTCTTCGGTTACATTCATTAAATCTGCAAACCAGTGTAGCAACAAACTATGTCTGATTGTAAGGTTTACTTTACGAAGCATCGTGTATGTTTAAGTCTTCATCCTGAACCTTGTATCTTACACTTAACGAAGGGTAAATTATGATTTGCCTGGTTTTTAATCAAGCATTCATGAAATAATCAGTTCGGGAAGTCAAACGCTGACTACCATAGCAATACTACTTCCGCTGAAGGAAAACCATTCATTGATACCTCCTCAAGGCCACTCAAAAAATGGCATAACATTCGTCGTTCTATAATCGAAAACAGAATCCTCGGAACCTTTTAGCCATCACGGGAACATTACACCATTGAGGTTCTTAAAATCACGTAGGGACATTAAGCAGCAGGCTTGTAGAAAATGAAGGCAGAAAAACATTCAATAAATTTTATTCGCGTCTTGTATTATGCATTGCCTCTATTCCATTTTCTACGGGCTTCTTTAGTCAGGAATTTATGAAGAATCAATTTCTATGGTTTTTCCTCCCTATAACTTTACTTTTACGATACTGTGCTGTCTTGTAAACAAATGATAAAAAAAAAGGAAAAAGAAGAAAAAGACAAATTATAGGTTCTGCGTAACTTAACCAGCCAAATTTCTGCATAAGAAACGATAATTTTTTTTTAAAATACCCAGTAATTTTTGACAATTAACTTCCAATCATGGTGGATGTTGAATATAGGTTTTTTACTTAGTCTTCGCTATTTTTTGTAGCTGTATCAGCAAAAGAGGGTAAAGGAGAAATATAAATAAGGTTGCTCTCATCCGTGAATCGAAGGATAAAACTTTCTTTGCCGCTGCGACTCACCTTTTCCATAAGTCAATAATGCACTCCAAACTACGATCATGAAAAATGAAACAAATTCCATACCTGCTTCGAGGTAACGGTTTTCTGTTTCTACCCCGCACGCATGGCATAAGTTTTGAGTTGATCGCCAGCTCCCAGCAGTGGATTAAACTTCCAAAATCGACCTGTTTTTATGAAGGAAACCGTTTTATGAAAACAAATTAAAAAAAAAAAAAACTTGCAGCTGTCAGTCCTATGTGGAAATTAATGCAAATGGCGCAAATGGATTTTATCCGCTTCGCTCGATAGAGAGAATTGGGTCCCTTAAGAATGATTATTTATCTTTACATGTGAACATACGTATCAAAGACTGAAATCAGTCCTTAGAACAATATTATAAAGATTTAGCGTGTGGATATCTCAGGTGTTCTTAAACTACTCAAAACTCCCTTTATTCTCTTGAAATCTGACGACCGCCTTTTTGCATAACGTGTCTATAACAGACGCATTCTCTCTTGGTATAAACATATCTAAGAGGGCTATGACAACCTGTTTTCCGATATTGTCTGTAATCAAACATTGCGTCTGTGAACGGTGTTCCCTTTGGATTCTTTACCTTCCAATTCTTGAAAGGGATTATGAAATAAAGTGGGGCATTCCTAAACCTGGCCAAGTAGAGTTAAAATAATAATAATAAGGTTAACTAATATCAGAAGAAAATTTTGAGGCATTATTTCCCGATATCATTTATCAATTCAATGATGCACAGTGGTCGTGGTGGTCGCCGTTTATCAGAAATAAGTTAAACTCCTTTTCCCCGACAAGTTCAAGCTTGATCGATGATTGTGCAAGATTCTCCAAGTTTTCTTTGCTTTGTTTCCTGACCCTGAATTTAGTTATGAACATATTTACTTTTAAATCTTAGGGAGAAAGTTGTTTGAGTTGTATGATCAAGCTTTAGGTAATTCCTTACGTTGGTGATGCTTGATTCACATGTCCTCATATGTTCTCGAAGTTCCAAGGTCTTTAACACACTGACATTGAGGCCTTATTTGGTATATGCATTCTTCTTAAATGCGGATAAGCTTCATGGTAAACAAGGATGTTTATGGGTATAATGGGAAATTCAATAATTTATTAGGTCTAATTACCACTATTCCCACTCTGACCATTATTAATTTTTCTTCTAGATGTGCCCTGGCGTTTAATCATAAAGCACAATAGATGGGCGCGCGTAGATAATTTCTCTACTCGTTCATTGCACTCACTCGTGAGTGTTGAACACGAGTCAGGAAATTCCATATCTACTGGGAACCATATATTTTTTTGTTTATTATACAAACACAATATGCATTTACTGACAAAAATAAATTCAACAAACAACCTTGGATTGAGAAAAGTAAGCGCACTTTGCACCAAAATATTTTTCTATCATCCATCTTCAAAAAAGCAACAAAAAAAGGAGTTTATCAAGGATTATTTTCTAAATAACTTGGCTAAAAAAAGGGTTTTTATGAACGAAAAAACTACTCGATCACTTCCCCCTGAGTTGCATTTACATCTGGTTATATAAATCATTATAGCGTCCATTTAAAAACTGCAGGTACTTGACGCTAATGACAAAGGATTCTCGGAAGGAAAGCAAACTGATCATTAAAGTTCAAAATATGCGAAAATTTACAGGAATACTACGACTTTGAGATAACGTTCAGTAGAAAATAGAAGTAGAAATTAAATTTCTTACAAACCAGGTTCATCTCCAAATGTTTCCTAAACCCGAAAGCTAACTACTGTATGAAAAGTTGTACGAAATGTGAAGGAAAATTGAAACAGATCGAGTCACCAAAATCTGCTTACGAACAAAAACTTAAAATAGAAATTGAGAAGAAATGAAAAGTGGCTGGCACATATTCTGGCTTCATTATTTTATCTCTTTATACTTATGGTGCATATCGTAAAATCGTGCAAGGCATTCTTATGAATTCTCCGGGAAGATATTATTTTGGGGGAGATAGGACAAAACACATAAAGAAAAGTGACTCGTTAATCTTTTTCAAGTTTCTTATCTAAGTAACAGTGCAGAAGTTATAAAAAAATTGCATTTGATAATCACCTATGGCTATCAAGACCTGTTATCATGAAAAGAGGAAATTTATGCCGATGCGCATTGAGACGTGCCATTGTTTCCTGAAATCACGCAGCAGCGGCAGATTAAGAACAAGTCTCTGTAAGAATCAAACATGAAATGAAAATTTACAACCGCCCTTCAAATTTTTCATGCAGTTAGGCACTCAGGGGGATGCACAAAAATCTTGTTGCCATGGTAACAACGGCTGCTTGTTCGAGGCCCGGGGCCTCCTTTTCATATAAAAACGTCGCAAAAAAAGAGTGAAATGTTAATTTCTCTATCTCAAGCTAAATACAACATTACCAATTGGCACTTCTACCATACATAGTAACATTATTCATCTTCACTTTGATACATTTAATTTTCCCTGGGAGTGAATGTGAACACACCAATAGATTATTTATCTCGGTACAGTTTCGGTCATTTTTGTTGTCGGGTAAAACAGGGAAAACGTATCTGAATCTCTCCAAAAGTACAACGATTCTGGAACTTAAACTACCCAATTAGCTGTTTATAATATTCTAGTTTTTAAATATGTAAAAATCTATGCGGGCCTGCCTCTACTTTTTATAGGGGCAGTTCGCGAAAAAAGCTAAAAATCAGACATTGCATAATTTGGCCATGTTTACATCTAATGTTCTCAACAACAAATGCTTCAGACAAATGAGACGTGCGATGCTTTGAAAGACTGTTATCTTATAAGCAATATCCCGAAGAGAAATCTCGCCTCTGGTTGTCACCTTTTAAAAAAAATCGATCAACCTTCATGGAGGACAACTCGACGTAACTACAAACATATACCTCAAATCGTGTGCATATCATCCAGATTCCGAGTGCTGCACCTTCTTTCGTGGGAATTTGAGCGATCCGAAATCCTGTGAAGATACACTGGTATGTCATTTGAAACATGTTGAAGCCGGCTGATCTTCACGAAACTATCCTCACACCAGTCATTTGTCATAAACATGTACGTTGTCACGATGGCGTGACGCTGTATTTCCCCGTGAAGTTTCCATCGGTCGCTCCAAGGAAGACGATAAATGGATAATTTTAATATATGTCAGCACATTTCCGCTTTCTGAAGTAAAACAATCAAAAAAAAAAGAGGAAAACATCGATTGAACGCTCGTAAACACCGAGAATCTGAGAGCAGAGATCGCAACTTGTCAGCGGCAGTAATACATGTAAAACCCAGTCGCCTCAGTAGCAATTTGTACGCCTTGCGCGAAAATCATCACAAAGTGGAGATTTTGAACTACTCAGTATCCCTGCAGTAGAGCAAACGGAACAGGAATTTCATCACAATCAATTTCCAAATTTCTTCATGGAGAAATACAACGCCACGCCATCGTGACAACGTACATATTTATGACAAATGACCGGTGTGAGGATAGTTTCGTGTAGATCAGCCGACTTCAACATGTTTTAAATGACATACAAGTATAACAGTGTATCTTCAAAGGATTTCGGATAGCTCAAATTCCCATAAAAGAAGGTGCTGCACTCGGAATCTGGATGATATGCACACGATTTGAGGTATATGTTTGTAGTTACGTCTAGTAGTCCTCCATGAAGGTTGATCAATTGTTTTTTAAAAGGTGACAACCAGAGGCGGGATTTCTCTTCGGGATATTGCTCATAGGATACATTCTTTTAAAGCCTTGCATGTTTCATTTGTCTGAAACATTTGTTGTTGAGAACATTAGATGCAAACATCGCCAAATTATGCAACATCTGATTTTTGAGCTCCGTTCGCGAATTTCCCCTGTAAAAAGTAGAGGCAGGCCTTAAGATTTTTACATATTTAAAAACAAGAATATTATAACCAGCTAAGTGGGTAGTTTCAGCTCCGGAATCAGTGTATTTTTGGAAAAATTCAGATTAACGTTTTTCCTGTTAGACCCGACAACAAAAATGACCGAAACTGTACCGAGATGAATAATCTATTGGTGTGTTCACTTTCACTCCCAGGGAAAATTGAATGAATCAGTAAGAAGATGAATGATGTTACTATGTATGGTAGAAGTGCCAATTTGTAATGTTGTATTTAGCTTGAGATAGAGAAATAAACATTTCACTCTTTTTTTGCGACGCTTTTGTATGAAAAGGAGGCCCCAGGCCTCAAACAAGCAGCCGTTGTTACCATGGCAATAAGTGTGCTCTCACTTTTAAGAAGGGCATTTTTGTGCATCCCCCTGAGTGCCTAACTGCATGCAAAATTTGAAGGGCAGTTGAAAATTTTCATTTCCCAAGATGTTTGATTCTTACAGAGACTTGTTCTTATTCGGGGTGAAATGGTTTTTACTGATAAATTCAGTATAAATGTGATAAATCGACCTTTTCCCGAAAGATAAGTAAATTTGAAAAGAAAAAATGTCAAACATTGCACATCTTAGATGGAGAGTAGTCAAGTTATCTTTTCTTTTTTAATTGTTTCCAGATGCCATGATGTATTATGTATACCCAGTCTTTGTGGGTATTAATGAGGTTCGTCTGAGAAATAAGACAGAAAAAACTACTTTTTTCTCTGTAAAAACTTTTAATCTTGGCATTTGAAGTTGCCAAAAAATATTAAGAAGGATCTCTCTAAAATCAAAGTTACTTTTGATAAGTGGCAAACGAGCGAACGTTGCAGCACCATAAATTTTCAAACTAGAGAAACTTTACAAGTTGTACATTTATTCAAATTCTTCCAATAATCCAATCATACTTTAGTGAAATTTTTGAAGAGAGTATTTTAAACTAGTCCTTAAAAACTTTTGCATCAATAGCTATCTTTAGAACTTGTAAAATACTCTTTCATACTCCAGCAATATTCTAAAGTAAAACAAATTTCTCTGAGTTAGTTGAGAGCGGCAAGAATCTACCTCCGTTCCATGAAAAGACATCAAATTCCGTTTACTAAACTAATTAAGAAGCTCTTTAACGGCCGACAATCTCCAGCCAGAAAGGGCTTGTTTGCATGGAGATAGGGGACCTTTGGTAGGTGAGGCCACGCGCCTAGCCGTGGTCAAAAAATAAAGAGCGTTTACATGTAATCTTACAACCCCAGGGTGCTGGGGTGAGGTTTCTTGAGGTTGTTGTTTCGCCTGCAATTAAGGAGTTTGAGCAGAGGCGTTCCAAGCCCGCATCTCGAGAAAGACGAAATATTCATTCTCGGACACAATTGTATTTATTCACGAAAGCGTCACGCGTTGTGGTACGCGGTGTCAGGTTACGCGCGGAACCGTTGACTTAATACGTTATACGGAATAGGTTTTTAAACGAAATATGGTCGATTTACTACGCTAAATATTCCAAAATGTGAACATTTTACACTCCTTATGTGTCCGTCGCGGTTTCTGGTGAATCCTGCCAAATGACGGCTAGGATATGTACAAAGTTTTAAAACATACATGTTTTTGCTATGAACGCGACCCCGGCCAGGCGGGTTACCCCAACTTGAGACGTTTACATGGCAAATTGTCACCTCGGCTGACAGGGCTACCCTACCTAGGCGGGTCACTCCACCTATCATGTAAACGTGATCAAGATCAAACAAGAAATTAAATATACAGGCGGGTTACCCCACCTAGGCGGGTTACCTCACCTACCTAGGGTCCTCCACATCCATGTAAACAGGCCCTAAGTGTCTTTAAACTAATGAAAAATCTTTTTATTCCTTGGAAACTGATGGCCGACTTTTGCACGATGAGTCAATAACAGTCGCATCCTCCCTTGGTGTAAACATATTTAAGAGGGCCGCATAACGTGTTCTCCTTTGCTTTTATCATCCATCTTTAGAAAAAAAATGACTTTATCAAGGATTTTCTCATTTGCAGTTTAATTTTTCTAAGCATTTAAAATGCCTTACCGGTCGTAGACTAAAAGGAAAAAGAAAGTACCTGTGTACTTTTAGCCCCGAAGATTGGACGACGACGTAACCGAAAGGTTAGGAATTATGAATTAGGAATTAGAATTAGGAAATCAGGAAATCTGGTCTGGTTTCCTTTCTCAGAGCGCGTGGCTATGGAAGATAACGCCTATATCTGTTGTCCTATATCTATATCCTATATTTTCGTCTGTGATTCAAGTTTTTTTTTTTTTTTTATCGTAGGCCCTGTATACACTCGGCCGAATGAGCTGTACCTTTAGGGCCTGTTTACATTGGAGGTGTGGGACCCCAGGTAAGTGAGCTAACCCGCCTAGGTGGGGTAACCCGCCTGTCCATATAATTTCTTATTGTATTTTGATCACGTTTACATGATAGTTGGGTTGACCCGCAAGTTGGGTTGGCCTGCAGGTGGACAGTACTCTATGCTATGATGAACATATCACCCAAACAGTGTCCTCGTGCATAGGTAGCTTATGTCAGATTAATAGGGTGAAGCATCTGTTTGATGCTAGGACATTAGAACGGGTTATAAATGTTTTAGTATTTAGTAAGTTATACTACTGTTCTCCGGTGTGGTCTAACACTTCAAAGAAAAATATCTCGAAGCTGCAGAAAGTTCAGAATTTTGCTTGTAGAATCATTACTGGAAAGTGGAAATTTGACCATATAAAACCGGTATTAAGAGAGCTAAGGTGGCTCCCCGTAACCAGTTTTCTTAAATACACACTTGAAGTTTTAGCATTAAAATGTGTTAAGGGGTTAGCCCTAGCTACCTTTGTCATAGATTTAAGACACGTGCTTGCGTTCATGACCGTAATACTAGATATAAGAATAACTTGAACACCCCAGCTTATAAGCCAGCTTCTGGGCAACGCACTTTTTTACATGTAAACGTGTCAAGGTGGGGTAACCCTCCTAGCCGGGAGGTAAAGAACCAGTTGCGTTTTTGAGGGACTAAGCAAAGCTAATGGAGTGATGAAACTTACGAGTTGTATAAGTGACAAAACATAACATTATCGCATCTCTCTCCTCCACGACCAGTCATAACCATTACAATGTCCTCAAATGTTTATGGTACTTTAGCTGCTTTATTTTAGTACTAATTAATCTGTAGAGTTGTAATCGGACAGTCAACTGTAATTGGACACCTGTAATCGGACAGTTAAAGCAGCTAATCACCTTAAGTCCACTCCTCCAAATCCCCCAAACACAGAGTTGATTATAATAACCGTAGCAACAACCATTTACTCTACTAAACAGTGTCTCTAGCAAAGATATTTTCTCAAGTAAATGTACGTGTATTTTTGTTTTTGCTAATTCAGTGGGATTTCTTGAAAAGATCAGTTTCCCATCAAATAATTGACTAAAGGGAAAATTGATCAACGAACCTGATTCTGTCAGAAATTTGTCTTGATAAACTCAAGAGGAGAGCTCATTTAAAAATTGAGCTTATTGCCCGATTAAACCTAGATAATAATGATACATTTAAAAGGTGTCGGAAGGCTGTTGATGTCTCACTTAAGGAGAGAGATATCTCAACAAATCAACCTCTCACTTCCTAAAGTTCGGAAACCCCTCCGGAGATTATTGATTATTCACCCGATGGAATGATGAACTTTGCGCTTCAACAACACTAGCGAAAGTAGCTTTAACAACACCAAAAAGATACAGCGGAATTTGTTTTGTTTACTGACATCTGGTAAGTGATAATTCATTGTTTCATGTAACCTTACACTGATTACAGATAGATAATTTGAATAGCAGGCGATAAGAGGATTTGGCCCTTGGGAAAGTCAATGCAGATTTTCTAAAGTGCAACAAAGACACGTAAACCTCGGAGTACTTAGGCGTGCTATTTGTCTTAGGCTCACTGTCAGTGTTAAATAAAGCAACCAGAGTAACAGATCACACCATCTCTGTTACCGGTCACATACACACAAATAACCTGAAAAGGTGATTAAATTGGGTTTTGACTGGTCTTCATTTCGGAGCTCTTTTTGTTGGAATGGCTTTGAAAGAACTACTAGCGTAGACATCATTCAGATTTTACCCATTTCACTCAACACGCTTTCCTATAAGATTCACCTGCTAAGGTATGATTAAATCAAAATAAGGAATACTAAACTCCTACAACTTAAAATACATTAGTAAACAACGTATAATGATTCTTTCTCAGGAGCTACTCGTATAGGCAATACAATAATTGTCCTTTAAAAACTTACTTAAGCCCACTACAGACTAAAACTTAGCTCTCTACTGAGAGAGAATCTTCACAAAATACACAATCTTTAAGTATATCACAGTACTGAGTACTGAGCTATCTTTTGTAGAGCTTCCTAGATATTCGGTCTTTTCTGACTAAAGAAATTATGACTCCTAGCTGACCGAGTCCTTATATACCGAGATAACGTACTTCAAAATTCGAAGCTTACAACACAACTGTTGTGGTAAAAGTAGATCGTAACCACATAACCCATTATAATGTTTTAGTTTTCCGTGATATGTCACCAGAAAGTTTGAGTATCGATGTTATAGTGACTAAAAAAATTCTAGAAATCATTTATTTCTCTATCCAAAACACACCGAACACGATTTAAAAATCCTTATAAATTATGATGCTAATGAAAGCACGTCTGAACATAGCAAACAACTTGCTTATAATCACGGACCGCCGTGACCCATCATGGAAGGCTTTCAGACAGAATAACAACTTCATGTACAGAAGGCGTGGGTATCAAAAGCTGCTTTAGTTTCTAACGACCTGAGCAAACATCAAGAGTTCAAAACGTTTAGTAATAAGCAAAATGCAATGCTCAAAGTTTTGCTTAAAACTTACTGAAGATGTTTGATTGGAACAGATAGAGATGATGATAAGATTATTTGGAAGCTCATTAATGCCCATAGTTGTTAACATTAGCTGAGGGTAGGGGGAGTCTCTCCTGGTACTCGGATACACAACAAATGTTCAGTCGACTCTGATGATGATTTCCGCTGAGTTTATAGAAACGTCAATCAGTAACACTGACAACCTTAAATCACAAGTTCTAGGGAGTACTCTTACTTGGAAGATCAAACTACGCGGTCCAAAGGTACTCTTCTGTTCAAACTATTCACTGTTTAACACCAATCATAAAAAGTGGATCATGTGAAATTCTTAAAGTCCCTGTTATACATTAATGTGCATGTGCCAATAATTAAATCGATTTTTGAACCCTTTCGTTGAGCAGAATGACTTGCTTATAGCATTCAGTCTGTGCCACAGTAGCGCAGATTACAAGCAGGGACTTTTTGTAGTTTGTATATAAAGTAGGATCCGCAGTCTAATACTTTAATGTGATTTGATTTCTGGCAGCAATCTCCACGTCTGGTAAAGCAGACCTTGGAGGAAACCTCACCATCTGCCAATGTGGGGTGACCACCTTTTAGCCAGCCTGATAAGACCGCACCACATCTGAGCCACGGTACGCATTGGGTTGGCATTTTTGTTCCTGCATCTCCCACGAAACGATACCATTCCCCAAATATTAAAGAATCGTAGTCACATTTTTCTCCACCGTAGGGTGTGATGTAAGTGCTCTTTCTGTCAGCATCACTCAGGTTTCTGTAATTATAGCACGAATCGGCTAAAAAGTTGAATTTCGGTTAATGCTGTGTTTTATATATTTCGTTATGAGAAAGCTTAAGGAAAAAGCTATTATATAAACTGCGGTGGTTTAAAACGATTTCCTGCCCTGAGAAGAGCCGGGAAATCCATGTTAAACACGCGTATAATATTACGATAATTTTTTACATGTGTTTGATATCGCCAATCAGCTGTGTCAGGTTAATAAATGAATGGCAAACATTGACCGTTCCCAATCCAGGGTCGCATGTCGAGATTTTCTCGAATTATGGCTGCTAAAAAAAAACCAGAAAAGTTCGTATTTCTAGCAGACAATGTCACTCAAAATTGCCTAGAAAGGGAAGTGAAACAAAATACGAAAAGAAAAACCTGAAGTTAGTTCTTTGACCCGGGTAATGGTATTTCTCGTGGCTGAGAACGAAAACCGACAACTGGACCGATTTCGGCCGTGTACGTGAAAATATTTCTTTTGTCGGTAAGGAAAAAGTCAATAACTGAGAATTTTGTGAAAAGAAAGCTACCCCATTGTCTGTTTCTGTAATGGTTCAACGCATTTTTTTCATCTTGAGTCTTATCGCCAATGCGCTTTACGACTTCTTTTTGGCGGATTGTGAAACCTATAATTTCATTTTTCAAAAAGACAACTTTTCTTCCCCGTAAAGGCCTGTTGTGTTTACATGATAAACAAAATAATAGATGGTCGCTTGCAGATATGGAACTTCTCTTCTCGTGTTTATCTCGATACCAAGAGACTATAACAGTTTATTACGATGGCCCATAGAGGACATGCCACATCTTTTTTATCGCGCGATAAAATCAAAATATCGCGCGATAAATGAAAAATTATCGCGCGATAACTGAAAATTATCGCGCGATAAATGAAAATTATGGCGCGATAAATGGGAAACATGTTGGGTCACGTAATCGGCTGTCAGGCACGTTGTTTCCGTGAACGACAATGGCTGCCACAATCGAGGAGGTATGTTTTGAGGTCAACAGAAACAAAATGGCGACAGCGAAGCGAAAAAAATTGTTGGCTGCTGAGTTTACTGTAATCAGCGAAACGAGACGGATTAGATAATCCACTCTCGTTCTCAGACACTGACAGCCATCTCTGAAAGTGTCTCGTAAGATTCCGCAAAATCAAAGTTTACTGTACTGATTCACAGAGCTATGTTTCGTAGAAGTATTGCAAAGTACTGCTAAATGATCTTTTTACGTAAATAAAATGAACTATGACCTCAAAACATACCTCCTCAACTGTGGCAACCATTGTCGTTCACGGAAACAACGTGCCTGACAGCCGATTACGTGACCTAACATGATTTCCATTTATTGCGCGATAAATGATAAATTATCGCGCGATAATTTTTCATTTATCGCGCAATAATTTATCAGTTATCGCACGATAAAATAAATGTGGCATGTCCTTTATGGGCCACCGTAGTTTATATTCTCTTGCTCGATACCTTACTCGTTCGCTGCTCTCGCTCATGAGATAACTAGTTGAACATTCGAAGACATATTCCATATCAAAGCGCACCCAAGTATTATTCTCTATTTATTGATTGAGGACAAAATAGCCGAGTTTGTCATACAATCTCAATACAAAATCCCTTTAAAGTTACCATATTCAAAGAATTTCAATGCGTGACTGTGGCGCGATCGCTCAGTGATCGCTTTTCATACAGCCCTGCAATCATCGACTGCTGACCACAAAAAAGGTTGTTAATGAATGTAAAGCCATTAAACTTGTTAATAAGTGCTCCCGCAAAAATTTCCCAGGGCTAGAATTATTTAACTGTGAAAAAGTTTTCTGTGTTGTAGTGGAATTGAAGTGAGGTAACTAGTTTTTCTTCGAGGTAATTTAGTGTTAACAACTGAGTTGAAAACGTAAATTAGCTACAATAAAGGGTAAAAAAGCTGACGTCTCGAGCGTTTCTAGTATTAGCCCTTCGTCAGATCGATTGACGAAGGGCTAACGCTCGAAACTTCAACTTTTTTACCCTTTGCGGTGGTAAATTTACATTTTCAACTCAGTTATTAACACTAAATTACCTGCTATACTCTCCCACCAACGCAGCGCCACAGTTTCTTTAGAAACTTACCCCTTCATAGTTTTTCTTCGATCTGAGCAGATATGCCTGGAAAACTTTGTTGGAGCCGATTAATGCTTAAGCAATAGAGAACCTTTTTTCCATGTTTACACACTCTCACCTAAACACGAGAGGAGGTTGGGAGAATTTGAGAAAGTTATGCGAACCCGATAAGCAGTCGAGGGTTTGCATAACTTTCAAGATAATTCCTAGCCTCGAGTGTTTAAATGAGAAAATGCAAACACGGGAGAAAGTTCCCTATATATTATAAGCAAAATTTTCCAATAACGTTACAGAGGAAGGTAAATGTTAAGAAAGATGTTTTTCCGTCTTGTCACGAGCGAGGGATAAAGAAAAATTCTGAGTTCCCCCATGAGGAAGATTCCTCATGGAGACCCAGAATTTTTCTTTATCCCACGCTCGTGACAAGGCGAAAAAACCTCTTTCTTAATTTTTCATCGAGCTCAAAACTTATAATCTCTACTATTTCTATCAAAGGTAAATGTTGTTTGTTTAATATTTTAATATTAAATGATTAATATTTTCTCAACACATGCTCTGGACGATAGTGTTTCCTTATAGCCAATCAAATCGTGCATCTGACAAAAATTCGCGTTGTAAAAAGTCAAGTTGCTATGCTCGTAGTTTCGTCGGCCACACTCAAATTTGTCTACGTTTTCCTTATTTGGACAAATGTTCTTCCATTAATTACTATTTAAATAAACAAAACAAACTGAATCTTGCTATCAGTCTAAAGGTGATTCCTCAGTATTGCACTGGGCATCCTGTACTGCGCATAAAAATCATGTAATTAGGCAAGTAAACGCACGCACTACGAGAACACGGTATTATTTTTCAATAAATGGATCATGCAAACAGGTACAATGCTCTTTAGCTCTTGAACAAGCGCGGTGACCTCTATTTTTCATTGCATAATTTTTTTGCACAAATTTTGCCCTTTAACTTGGAGAAATTAAGAAAATTGTCGAAGGCAAAAAAAAAAAGAAGACATAGCTAAAAGCGGGCACAAAGCCCGTTACTTGATGATGAAAATTATTACCTTGAAAAAAACGACGTGAGGAAAGTTTTGAGTGATAATAATTACTAATGTATATAAATAATTTCCACAAATTACATATCAAATTTTCCACACGCTCGAGACTTTGTACCTTTTAAGTTTTTTCTTTTAATTTTTACTTCAAAAACCCTTGCTTCCCGCTACCGAAAAATGTACCTTGAAATGACGCGCGGGAAAAATTGCTAGTAGAAGCATAAATGAGGTAAGTTTGGCCCGTCATTTCTCTCAAACAAGCAAGGGGACCTGTCGTTCTTATTGCATTTTTCGAAACAGTCATTGGTAGGAAACAATAAAACAATTGTTAGATAACTTTTTTTTTTGCTGAGGAATCACCTTATTAGGTCAGAGTGAGAAAATCGTAACTGCGATCAACATCGATTTTAACCAATCAGACTATTCTGTTTAATTGAACATCACCAATATAATTACATTTGCAGAACAGTTATGCATCATCAAGAAAAAATTATTTTCTCTCCTGGTGGACAAAAATAATGCACATCAAGTCCACAAATATGATGTAAAAAATCAAATCTATCTTTCTTTATCCCCAATGTTTTGTCGAAGGACGTTTCCAAGCAAACTAAAGGTACTAAAAACTAACGTGATTTGTTACATGGCCAAACAAGAGCAAGTAATGTGTTCAACGCATGTAATGGTTCAACGCATTTTTTCATCTTGACCCTTATCGCCGACGCGCTTTACGACTTTTTTTGGCGGATTATGAAACCTATTAGATCATTCTTTAAAAAAGTCACCTTTCATTCTCAGTAAAGGCCTATTGTGTTTCTATGATAATCAAAATAAAACATGGTTGTTTGTGGTCATGTCACCTCTCTTCTCTTGTCCAACTCGATACCAAGAGATTATAACAGTTTACATTCTCATGAGATAGCGACTTGAACACTCGAGGGGGTGAACACGTGAGGACAAAATGACCGAGTTTCTTCGTGATAAATTGTCTAATTGTCTTGCAACGCAGCTGGATGGTGCAGCACTGTAGTCGAACGTGTCATGCAGGACTATTCTACATGTTGTAAAGAAGAGATGAAATTTACCTATGCAGTTTTCTCCATTTCCAGTATATCCAGCGTGACATTGACATACATGTGATCCAAGGGTGTTCATGCATGCAGCATTCACGTGACAAGAGTGATTTCCTTTACACTCGTCAATATCTGTAAAATCATAAACAAAAAAAATTATTATTGGTGAAAAGTTACGGGGCATAAGCTGAGAAGCCTTTGTCTTGTGGTTCTAGACGTGAGCACTTCACTTTACCACTCACCAGACTTTTTCTCAGTTTCCCCAAGTTCAAATTCGTTGTTCTGCCCTGTAAGCCGATGTATCAAATCTCCCTTTGCCAGTTGAGATTTTTTACCACTGAACATTTATTGAATGCAATGGTGTCATTATCGCCATTGTCTTCAGGCCTATACTCATCTCTTTCTATACAAGGTAAGCTCATAAAACAAGTCTTGCAAAGATGATAATGCTTTTCTTTCTAGTGGGAATAAATACAAAATAAACGCTTCCATTTTCAGTATATCCGGGGTGACAAGTACAAACGTACGACCCTTTGGTGTTCGTGCATGTGGCATTCACGTGACAAGAGTGATTTCCTTTGCACTCGTCAATATCTAAGAAACCATAGATACATTTTTCACTTTATCATTTTTATGACTCATAGTCATACAAATCCTCTTATCGTTACAAAATATGTAACAAAATATGTGGATCATGGTAACTCTGTGTATAAACATGCATGAATAACGCTGCTTAAAAATATGAGATGATTAACAAAAATTAGTTACATAAGGAAATATCAATAAGATCATCTTCAAAACTACCTGAACATGAGCGTCCATCACCGATGTATCCCACTTTGCATGTGCATTTGTAAGAACCATACGTGTTAGTACAGTTTGCATTCACGTCGCAGTCACTGATGTTAAATTTACATTCATCCATATCTAGAATGTTGAAAGAGAAACAGGGACTAAGTTAGAGCAACTTGAGAGAGGCATCCTTACTAGAACTGATCCAAACTAAATATTGCCATAATGATATCAATAATAGTATAATTTATATTAATTTCTTAATACTGATAACTCATTACAAAATAAAATAACTCGAGCAAAGTTATAGGACCTGCCTTCGTTAACCATATCGCAGTAAATCAGTTTTGCTTTTCCTTTCGTAGTTGGATCCAGCCAGTACTTGCCGCTTATGGTGTGTTTACCTTCACTCGCCTTTATTTCGTGACAAGACAGCGCCGGTAATTCAGGGATAGAACCTAAGGGAGCTGCAGTAAAGATATGTTTGACATTCACTTCCTATTCTTAGCTCTTCCAGGTGAGAAGGAACCAGGTTGAGGATGGAGAAGATTTAAGAGAAACAGAAATCACATTGCTGGAAAGACTTTTGATTTCTTACCTCTGCTGTTCGATCGCCGCATGTAAAACCACGCGGGTGCTGAGAGGAAATTCTCTGGTCTCGCCTCCTTAGTGCGGTTATTTAGTTCACATATTTGGTATTTCCGATTGTAGTTATAGCTTTGGCACGTAATCTCTTGTCTACATTTGACATCGCAAAGGTGAGGAGCTGCCAGTGAACATCTTTTGAAGTCAGAACTCCCAAGAGCCATTCCTTCTATGTTTACTTCGGTCCTACACTGATCATTAGCTGTGACAAAATCCATGGTAGAAACGAAAAGGATGAATCTTAAATGGCAGAACAGCCACCACATACTTTTTTGCTTGAGCTGAATCTGAAAATATTGAGAATAGGATCATAGAAAGAAAAAAAGACGAGTTTCCCCTCAACAAAACTTGTTTGATACCAGATGAAGCCATACAGCAATAATACTACACGTACATTAAAACCTTGCCTGTAAATTCGTTCAGGCACTTTCTAGTTCATGATGTGGGTAAAAAATTTGCGCAAGGCTCGATAGGATGCCAATCGTCAAGGAAGATCAGCACAACTCTTAACATTAAACTTTAATTTTGAAGGCTCCTTTAGTTTCTGTGGAATGATAACTTTGATCTGCTTAAGGTATTTTGAAATGTCCTCCTGATAGGCCTGATCACTTTACGCCCCCATAGAAGAACGAATGTTCAAGCATTAAAGAATCTTCATTTCGAAATATTGGTTCCAAATGTAAAATGACAACGACTCAAACTCGACAAAAACTTCAGATTAAATAACATAGTCTCATTATGAGCGAGAAAAAAATGCAATCTTTAACAAGTTGGCTAATTAACATTTATAAGCTGCTGATTATCCTCATTCAGTTATGAAATAAAAATCCCGAAGATTATTGAAACCCTTTATTTACCTACAAAGTCCAGTAACCCAAAGGGTAAGAAAGATTCAAATATAAAGCTTCCAAACTATATCTGATAAATAATCCTTTCTACGTTGTTCGTAACACATTCAAAATTTTGGACGGGGTTCAAACTTTAGCGACCTTTTGATAATTTTTTAGATAAACAGAGCAATATATTATTTACCAGAACTTTTGTGGTGCATAGAAGTAATCATGTAAAGGTTCAGTTAGTAAACCTCGAGTATTGATAATCTGCTTTCGTTGAAAAAGACCTCAAGATAATTTTCTTTTAAAATCGCACCATACCCTTCTTTGGGAGTGAAGCCAACCTTTTCCTTTGATATGCAAATCCTTTTCGTAAAGAATATAAATTTTCTAGGGATAGTATTACTCATATCATCCATCGGTGTTTTCGATATAATCAAGTCTTACCTCTCAAGATGCAAAGCTCTTTGGTCTTACTACTTTTGAGGTAAAAGTGCTTTCTTTTATAACAATATGGTAGCTATGATTACCATAGAAACACCTGGTTTCAAGCCAAAACGATGATTAACTTTAGATAAGAACTTCCTTGTTCCTTCAACAATGTCACTGAACCATGGAAAAGATCAAATATTTGTTTAGGAAAAACTACGCAAATTTTTCAGTGAACGTAATTTTCACCAGGTTTCTTTGAAAAATTATCACCATCAAACATCAAATTCGGTCTAAAGTAGCTTTTAAACGTTGTTTAAGAAAATTTCCTTTAAGTTCTCAAATAATCCAGTGTGTACCTAAGGAAACTCCACCTTGTGCTAATAAAGGATCGCTAATGAAAAACTAATAAGAGAAGAATATCTTTGACAAGGAAATATTGCCAGCCTCAAGAAACGTCAAGCCTTCAATTGCATAATCTATACGCAAAGCTCTAAACATACAACGACACTCTTAGGTTTGTATCAATCAAAAGGGTCCCACTTATGGTGTATGCGACTTCCTGAAGATAAGTAGGGGCTGAGTAAATTTGTACGGGCAGGGAAAACTACATTTTTTTTCCCTTTTTGCTTTAAGAACTATTGCACTTGTTTGAGGTTTTTAAAGTTAGGTCTTTAATTAAGAAAGGACTTTCATCAACCTGACGCCTAATTTTAGCTTGAAAACTTGCTCTGGCCTTGAGGAAGTCTTCCAGCAAATACTGGCGATTCGTGTAAGAATCATCAAAGTTTACACAGCTCCATTTTGCGGGAAAGCTACAATGCCATAATTCACAGACGTCAAACACACGCAATACAAACGATTTGCTCGAACCTCAAAGGCTTCAGAGCTACAATACAAATTCAAGTTGACAGTGAGGACAAACAGATCAAACGAAATGCGGTGTAAATTTGCATTGTTCCGCCATATATTTAAAATCGATCGCTAAATATTGTTTAGCTTCATAGTTTTTAATGAGTCGTCGACAATGTAGTTTAAATGAATTATTATCGCTGCAGAAATGTCAAGCATCGTGTATGTTTTAGCCTTCATCCTGAACCTTGCAATTTACTTTTAACAAAAGGTAAATTGGGTGTTGTTGTTAAGTTGTTATTAACACATTCAGCATTTTGGACGGGTTTGAAACTTTGGCGACCTTGGGGAAATTTTTGAAGTAAGCAGAGCAACATATTGTGTGCCACTGCTTTCGTGTTACATAGAAATAATCATGTTAAGGTTTAGTTAGTAAACCTTGTGTATTGATAGTCTGCTTAATCTGCTTTCGCTTAGAAAGACCAAGTTACTCTGCTTTCAAAAATGCACTATACCCTTATTTGAGAGTGAAGCCAACCTTTTCATTGTGGTATGCAGAATTAAAAGAGCCACAGGTAGACATCCTTTTGGTAAAGAATATGAATTTTCCAGGGATAGTATCACTCAAATCATCCATCTGTGTTTTCGATTTGATCAACTCTTACCTCTCAAGTTGCAAAGCTTTTTGGTCCCTCACTGCTTTTGAGGTAAAAGTGCTTTCTTTCGCTATGGTTGCAATAAAAACACACTGTTTGAAGCCAAAACGATTATTTATTTTAGATAAGAACTTCCATGTTCCCTTTACAATGTCACTGAACCATGGCAAAGTTCAAATATTTTTTTTAGGAAAAACGACGCAAATGTCATTACGATCTCAAATTCTGCAATAAGCGTAATTTTCAGCTGATAACATTGACAAATTATCATTATGAAACATCATATTCGTTCTAAAGTAGCTTTTAACGTTGTTTAAGAAGATTTCCCCCAAGTTCTCGAATAATCCAGTGTTTGTCTAAGGAAATATTGCCTGCCTCAAGAAACGTCAAGCCTCCCATTGCATAAGCTGCACAGAAAGCTCTAGACATACTTATGTTTGTATCAATCAAAAGGGTTCCACTTACGGTGTATGTGACTTCCTGAAGATTAATAGGGGCTGAGTAAATTTTTACAGGCAGCGAAAACTGCATTTTTTTTTCTTTTTGCCGTAAGAAATGTGGCACTTGTTTGTGGTTTTAAAAGTTAGTTCTCTAATTAAGAAAGGACTTTCATCAACCTGTCGCGTAATTTTAATTTGAAAACTTGCTCTGGCCTCGAAGAAGTCTTCCAGCAAAAACTGACGATTCGTGTTGGAATTGATCTATCAGAGTTTATACAGCTCCATCTTGCGCGAAAGCCACAATGACCATAATTCACGGACGTCAAGCACACACAATACAAACGATTTGCTCGAACCTCAAGGGCTTCAGAGCTACAATACAAATTCAAGTTGACAATGAGAACAAAAAAATTAAACAAAATGCGATGTACATTTACGCTGATATGGCAAATACTTAAAAAATTTTTGCTAAATATTTTTTAGCTTGACAGTTTTTAATGAGTCGTCGACAGTGTAGTTCAAATAAATTAATGGCGCTGTAAATAAGACTTTTGTCTTTCGTCATACACACTGTCTTGAAATTTACTTACGTCCTTTTCATATTACTGATAGTTTACTGAATTGTCCACTGCCTTGTCTCAAGGAACGTTAAATCAACTCGTAATAATGATTCGAAATTATATCAAAAGTTCCTATTCTTGTAAAATCGTTCGACCTTCTTCCCAGGGCTTCGTCACTACAAGTTAGACAAGAAGCACAACGTTTTTTCGTCCGTATGATAAAATCATCTCGACAATTTGTGCACGATGAAACATTGAGCCAGCTTTACGCACTCTGTAGGAGTTTTAAAACATATTTTAGGCGCACTTTTACCAGAATAAACAATTCATTTCTCCTATTTGATATAGTAAATGTTTCGTTCAAGATGACAGACAAGACAGATACCAGAAACTGCAGGTGTCTTTCTATGAGACACCAAATGACTTTCATAATAAATTATCTCTTTTTTTTTTCAGCTTGCCTAATTCTTCGGTGGAAGTTGCTCGAATTTGCAAGGTACACTTAAAATTGTTTAAGTTTTCATTAGGTGTGATATGCCACTGAAAAATAGCTCAATAATCTCGAACTTCATTATTATTAAAAAAATAAAAAGTCGGAAAAATTGTGTGATTCACATTTCTGGTCATCAAGTCTCTTTTGTTTAACTTTGCAATTGTGTTAGTCTCGATGCACAGTGGTTTAATTTCTGAAATTGAAAACTGCCAAACAATCTTTAGAACTTATGCACGGACGAGCTTTTTCAACAGTCGTTACATATTTGTTTTGTCTCTGAGGCGAAGAACTGTACATAAAAATTCAAGAAAATGTTCCAGTAATGAATAGTAAAATTGTTTCAAAGACAGCTTTCAAGACATGGGGTTTGCCTTAGCTAAGAGGCTTGCATTTTTCGGGGAACTCATTCAACGTCGCCATTAAGGCCTTGTTTACTATTCGAGTTGTTATCAAGCAGTTGTCTTTTAACTGTCGACTGGTCTCATTCACATCTTCAACGACATAGAGAATACTTTATTTAGGCAGGGGATAAATTAAATCGTTTTATTTTTGGAATTATGTATCGACCAAACTGTTCGAATAAAGCTTATGTAGACTTATTTTCCACCGATTACGATTCATCTTTCGTTAAATATGTTTCATTGGCGCCTTGAAACTAAGTTCGTACATACATATGTAGAATATGGAATTAACAATCAAGGAAATGCAGATGCTGGAGATACAGAATATTGTGGTGAAACTTGCAAGATTTACTTTGCGAAGCATCGTGTATGTTATAGTCTTCATCCTGAACTTCTCATCTTACACTTAACGAAGGGTAAATTATGATTTGCCTGGTTTTTACTTAAGCATTCATGAAATAATCAGTTCGGGAAGTTAAACGCTGACAACCATAGCAATACTGCTTCCGTTGAAGGAAAACAACTCAAGGCCACTCAGAAACTGGCATTACATCGTCGTTTTATAATCGATAACAGAATCCTTGGAACCTTTTAGCCATCACGGAAACATTACAGCATTTAGGTTTTTAAAATCATGTAGGAACATTAAGCTCGTAGTACATCAAGGTGGTAAGACATCCAATGAATTTTATTCGTACCTTGAATTCTGATTGCCTCTATTTCATTTTCTACGGTCTTCTTAAGGACAGGAGTCTATAAGGAAACGGTTGCTAAATCCTTTTTTTCCTTATAACTCTACTTTTGGTGTGCTGTCTAGTAAAAAAAAGGAAAAGAAAAAAAAGAAAAGAGAAAGAGGAATCATAGGTTCCGCGTAACTTAACCAGCCCACCGAGGAGAATACTGGAAAATGGAGAAAAATTAATATAACTTCCTTCATTTGCGTATTTTTGCCTATCTGATAACATAGGAATTTAGGATAATTTTCTGTCTCAATTCCGTGCTCAGAGATTTCCTCACGATTTCAGCTGAGATAAAGGAACTTAACACATAAAATGCTTGGGAGAAGAAAAACTTGAGTAGAGTTTTTAATTGTTTTTGTTGATGTCGCTGCTACCGCTGTTATATTTTAAATTCTTAACTTATTGTATAAAAAGGGCCCTGGATAAATAGCTCCAGCCCTCTCCCTCCCAAAAACGGTAAGAAAAAAAGGGAAAACAAGAACAAAAATTGGCAGCATCGAGCATCACTTGTCTTTTGTGAAGACACAAGGTTTGTAGAGAGCATTTTCGATACTATTTTAGGGTAGAGAACAAAAGCCATTAATAAAAGCTATACGCAAATTTTTCTCAAGTTCCTTTTCTATTTCATGATCGATAAGTCAAAAAAAAAATTCATTTTTCTTAATGAACCTTTTTTCTCTTTCTCATTATACAGGTCCTTGAAAATTCCGATTTTTCCTACTTGAGTTTACACGATCGCCTTTGTTGTTTAGACCAATTATCATGGAAAGAGGAAATTTATGCTAATTTCCATTGAGACAAGACATCGAAAGAAATCGACCTGTCGTTATGAACGAAACCGTATTATGAAAATAAATTTTAAAAAAATGCTTGCAGCTGTCAGTTCCATGTGGAAATTAATGCAAATAGCGCAAATGGATGTTATCCGCTTTGTTCGACGGAGAGAATTGGGTCTCTTAAGAATATCTTCACATGTTAACATACGTATAAGACCCTTAGACCAACATTGTAAAAATTTCGATCAATTTTTTTAGAGGGTCTGATTGACTGCTAGGAAAAGCAGATACTTAGACGTTAAGTTTTAAGTTAGACTTTTCAATCCAAAAACTATCAAAATTTGAAAGATCAAGCATATTTTTAGCCTATTTATTCAGCCTATTTTTCGTTCATTACTACAAAAAGACAAACAACTTGCAAAATTTATCGTGCTTTTAATACTTCACGTTTAGCAAATTTTATTCAACAGAAAAGTTATGTTCCCGTTTTAAGTCCGCTTTAATTGGTCAGTTTTTGGAGTTAAATACGCCGACGTGTTATTCTTATCAAACTTCGCTCCTAAAATCGTCTGAAAATGTTGACAATCAAACCTATATATGGTTAGATGTTCTTTAACTACACTTCGAAAAACGTATGTGCCAGCATTAAAAATCTCTATTCAGAAATTTTGGTTTCAAATGTGAAGTGAAAACGACTCGACCTCGATAAAAACTGCAAAAGAAATGATATATTCTTATTGAGCGAGAAAAAATAAAATCTTAAACAAGTTGGCTAATTAACATTTACAAGCTGCTGATTATCATCTTTTTTATGCAATAGAAATCCCGATGATTGTTTAAGTGCCGCTCCCTCTCGACTTCCCGTCGGAAAAAAGTTTTCTTTTATTTTTTGCCCATGAAAAGGGTTTAGGACACATGTTTCAAAAATAGTTTAGTTGTTCTCCAATTCTCTTTTTTATCGTCGCCACAAGCCAAAAATAATTTTTGGCCAGACCACCCCTGTGAACAGCGATCGAAAGTGTCAATTTCAAAGATTTTGTCCAGCGCGCAGCGACTGCAACAATCTTGCGCACGCAATTCTATCTTGCTACAAGTTATAAGGTGTATTCAGTTAGTTCACAGACAAAATATCGAAACTTTAACTGAAATATTTTTCATACCAGCGTGATCAAAGGAGACCCTGCTCTTCGACCTTAATTTGCATATCAAAAATTTACTACTTTGTACGAAAGAATCCTCAAAATGCAGGCGTTAATCGGGCCGAAAAAGCATGTCAGTGCATAGTTTATACACCAATGAGGTCACGGATTGCCTCAAACCTGCGGGTATATCTCTAGCTTCCATCCACCAACTTCTTAAAAACAACGCAAATCCATGTGTTTGCTCAATTGCACTCGTGTCAAAGATCATTTGCATGATTCTTGGAATTGACCAAGATCTCCTTCTGACAGTTCAGACTTCGTTCGTTTATCTCCTACGTTGAGGATTTTAGGTTTTCACAGCAACTTAATTTGGGATTAGACGCCGAGTTGTCCTAAAACGTTGCGTAAACGTGATCGGTCGTAACGCTTAAGCGCTTGCGTGACTTACAAAGTAAACAAAGGTGATCGGAAGGCGCCTTCTCGATAATTTACGTTGAAATATCAGGTCATGAACTATGCAGTGTGGAGAAGATCAAAATTAAAGAATAAAATTTGGCACTCTGGTCATAACAGACATATTGCGTCGCTAAAAAGGACACAAAAACAAGTTAAAATAGGTTGCAGTGTTTATATTTACAAAACAACACGCATACACTCCGAAACAATTCTTGCAGTTTCTCCCGAGATTCAGTATAAAGGAACCCGATGTAATCTGTAAGATCCTGCTCTAGCAGACTGCAAGATTCCAGGCTTTATTTTTCTGTTATCTATGGGGTAACATAATAATTTGCATCAACTCTAAATTCTGTAAAAAATGTAGCGACATAGATCTTAGGGCAAGTGCCAAACTGTACCAACCACTTCATTACATCGAGCGAAATATTCTCTCGTTTGGCCCTCATGCTTACCCTAAACGATACATGTGCGCTAGGATTTAAAGGTAGTTTTCCTCTTTGAGATTCTCAGACACATGTCGTTTTATGTTCCCTCACATTCATTTTTTCAAAATTAATTAAAGATGAGTTCTGCTGAGCTCTTTAATTTTGAACGAACAGAAAATCTTTCGTAAACGGGGGATCTTAAACCACTGAAATTCCATAAATTTGCCAATCAACTTACAACCTACTCCTTGATACATCCGGAATGCACCAAGAGTGTCGAGGCAGAACTCCTAAAATACCTTATAATGATTGAGAACGATCCAGTGGTAGACAGCTGCTATACTTAACTCAGGGCCTTAGCGAGACGACGCTCTGAATGTTGATTTATACGCAAACTTGATCTCAAGGATAATAGCAAATTGTTATTTGGAAAAGGAGTGCCGTAATTTATGATTGGACTCAGCCAAACCATCCAGTATCGGATCTGGCTTCCAAGACCTTCACTGAAATACTTTTTAAATTGTAAAAAAAGTTTCAGGTTTTCCTCCGTTAGATAAAATTGGTACAGACTTAAGGTTAACGAGACCTGTGAGCCAACATTGAGTTCCCGACTAATTTTTCTGAGTGGGAGCCTTGCAAATTGCCTTCCATATATTTCAAGGTTCTTCTATTTCAAAATCATCACTTTTGCCATAATTTGAACGAAATTCAAACGAGCTGCATGGCAGTCAAAGTTGAGGGATAAGACAAAAGGATCTGCGAAAGGAAATCTTTAGAAACATCAACTTAACAACTTATGAAACATCATATTCGGTCTAAAGTAGCTTTTAAACATTTTTTAGGAAGATTTCCTTCAAATTCTCAAATAATCCAGTTTTTACCAAAAGAAATTCCACCGTGTGCTAATAAAGGATCGCTAATGAAAATATTGTCTATAACAAGGAAATATTGCAAACTTCAGTTTTTTTCCCTTAAGAAATGTTGCACTTTTTTGTGGTTTTGAAAGTTAGTTCTTTAATTAAGAAAGGACTTCGAGGAAGTCTTCCAGCAAATACTGACGATTCGTGTTTGAATTTATCTATCAAAGTTTATGTGGCTCTATCTTGCGCGAAAGCCACAATGACCATAATTCACGGACGTCAAGCACATGCAATACAAACGATTTTCTCGAACCTCTGGGGCTTCAGAGCTACAATACAAATTCAACTTGACAATGAGGACAAACAGATTAAACAAAATGCGATGTAAATTTACGCTGATATGCCAAATCCTTAAATTTTGTTTGCTAAATATTTTTTAGCATGACTGTTTTTAATGAGTCGTCGATAGTGTAGTTCAAATAAATTAATGGCGCTGCAAATATGATTTTTTTTTTCGTCATACACAGTTTCTTGAAACTTATTTCTCATAGTTAATTGCATTTGTCTACTGACTTTTCCCAAGAAACGTCAAAGAAACAAGTAATAATGGCTCGAAATTATTTCAAAAGTTCCTATTCTTATAAAATCGTTCGTTCCTCTTCCCACGGCTTCGTTACTAGCACAACGTTTACCGTCCGTATGATAAAATCATCCCGACAACTTGTGCGCGATGAAACATTTAGCGGGCTTCACGCACTCTGTAGGAGTTTTAAAACATAGTTTAGGCGCACTTTTACCAGAATAAACCATACATTTTTCCCCTATTATTTCACATAGAAAATGTTTTGTTCAAGAAAATAAAATTTAAGGATAATGATCTTGTTTCTTTCAAGTAGCTGAAGATGTTTTCTCGCCAAGTGTTTGTGATACCCACATTTGGAAGCTCGGTAAATTTCATTTTCGTTTTATTTCAACTTCACAGAAATAGGAGTTAAGACTGGATATCAAATCTTACCATGGGGTGAAAGTGAAACTCAAGTTTTTCATGCAGTAAGTACAGTCATCTCCTACCTTCCAAGATCCAACGTTCTTTGGTGCCCAGCACTAGACTAATTTAGCCAAACGCGTTTCTTTTATTATCGTCTGGTAGCTATGGTTACGATAGAAATTGTTGGTTTCAAGCCAAGATGAACATTAATATTAGAAATGAACTTCCCTCTTCCTGTTTGGGCTCTTTGCACAAAAAGCTAAATTGGTAAAATAATACGCGGCGAAGAATTTAACTTAGTGCAACGGATTGACTGGAGTAATGCGTCTTTTCATGTGGCAAACAATAGCGCCGTATCCATTTGGATTTTTTTTTCTGTTGGTATCACGTCCGGTTCTAACAAATTTCAAGATTCCAGGCTTTATTTTCTTGTTATCTACTAGGTAATATAGGAATTTGTATCAACTTTAAATTCTGTGAAAAATGTAGCAACACAGATCTTAGGGCGAGTGCCTTCCTGTACCACCCACTTCACTACATCGAGCGAAATGTTTTCCCGTTTGGCCCTCCTACTCACTCTAAACAATACATGTGCGCAATAATTTATGGATGACTTTCCTATTTGAAAACCCTATGTAATTAGTCATTTTGTCTTCCCTCGCATTCATTAACATCCAAATAATTAATGATGAATTCTGATAACCTCTTTAGTTAAACAAACAGAAAATCTCCTGTAAACGGAGAATCTTAAACTATTGAAATTCCATAAATTTGCCGAGCAACTTACGACCTACGTCTCGATTTATCAGGAATGCATGGAGAGTGTCGAGGCAGAACCCCTCAGATACCTTATAATGATTGAGCACGATCAAGCGGTAGATAGCTGCTATACTTAATTCAGGCCCTTAGCGACACGACGCTTAGGCGTAACCTTTTGTCTCAAGGATGATAGCAAATTGGTATTTGGAAAATGAGTGCTGTAATTTATGATTAGATTCAGCTAAACCCCTCAGTATCGGATTAAAAAAAAAAGTTTCAGGTTTTCCTCCGTTAGATAAACTTGGTGCAGACTTAAGGTTAACGAGACCTGTGAGTCAACATTGAGCTTCCGACTCATTTTTCTGAGTGGGAACCTTGCAAATCAACCACCATATTCTTCAAGGTCCTTCTATTTCGAAATCATCTCTTTTGCCATAATTTGAACGGAATTCAAACGAGCTGCATTTAATTCTAAGTTGACGTATAGGACAAAACGATTTGTGAAAGGAAATCTTTGTAAGTACAGAAAAAAACAGCCGTAGTTTTTGGCAAGTTGGATGATTCAAATGCAAATTTTTTTCATTAACTTTATTTTTCTTTACTGTAAGCTGAACCCAAACAGCGGGCTTCGTTATTTTATTAAATCCTCTCTCATTGCCTTATGGGATTTCCCGTCGCTTCCAGTTTCAAAATTTGTGACGTGCTTGGAACCGCCAGCTCTGACATTTATAATTTGGCATTTTTCTCTATTTACGATAGCGATAGAACTACAATTTCTACAACGGGTGTCATTATAACATAAACAAATATCGCTGCGAAAAGGTTCAAGAAGTAAACCCGTTGTAGGAAAATAAAAATTGTGGAGAATCATCATGTTTATTTCAGTAGCTGAAGATGTTTCCTCGCCAAATGTTTGTGATACCCACATTTGGAAGCTCAGTAAATTTAATTTTCGTTTTATTTCAACTACACAGAAATAGAAGAGTTAAGGTGGATATAATTTCTTATCATGGGTGAAGGTCAAACTCAAGTTTTCCATGCATTAAGTACAGTCATCTCTTACCTTCTACCTTAGCCAAATGTGTTTTCTTTTAGTACTGTCTGGTAACTATGGTTACGATAGAAACTGTTGGTCTCAAGCTACGATGATCATTAATGTTAAAAATAACCTTCCTTCTTCTTCTTTGGGCTCTTTGCCCAAAAACTTAAATTGGTAAAATAATACGCGGTGAAGAATTTAACCAAATGCAACGGATTGACTGGAGTAATGCGTCATGGACTGTAAAATGTTATTATTAATTTCTTGAAAGTGTCGCCCGTCACGTCAGGTGGAAGAGGCATTACAATTATAGATCGTTTTTTTAGTAATTCATACCAAACAAATGCAATGCAGGGGAATTTAAGAGAACGAAAAAACGGACTGCAATAAGAATTCAAGGCAATTCCTGTAAAAATGGTTTTTAAGAATCACACAAACACAGAAAAAGAGGAGAATTCACCACTAAGTACTTCTTAGCTTGATGAATTTTACTTAATCGATTACAGTCTATCAATAAAGTTAATCTATGATAATGAGGCTGGAAAGACAATTTTTTTTTTTTGGAATCCATAATTTTCTAAAACGTGTTTAGTTAAACAAGCCCACTAGAGACTGGAGCTGCACACTGCGGCAGACCCGACGACCCAACATACACCAGGGTAGTTGGGATCCAAATATAGAAACTTCTTTACTTAGTGTAGAGCCAGTAAAATCATTGTGTTTTCGCTAAAAAATTGGGTTGAAATGGCCGTGACCAAAAGTTGTACTTGCAAGGCTTGAAATTTTGAGGACTTTGTTACTCCGACCGATTTATTAATAAAGTTTTCATAATGAGACATACACGCCGGGGGTGTACTGTGGGATTATAAAGGACCTCTCTGCGTCTCTGCTATGATTTGTGATTCCTGCAGTCTTGACTGCTCAACACGGAAAGTATGTCCAATCGAGAGTTAAGAAATTTATTTCGCTATCATTTACTCTCCAAAATATATTTTGAATTTCTTTAACTATCAAATAAACAATCAAAAGATGTAAAGCAGTGTGCTGATTAAAATTTCCTCGATTGACCGACCAGAAACCTTAAAGAGGTTGACAAATTAATGATGAATTTCTCTCCTGAGAAATGTAAAAAAATAGAAAAAAGTTTCAAACTTTGCCATTAGCATGTTTTTCAATAGTAGCAAAGTATATTGGGTTATTTTGAATGCTCCATACAAAGGTCCTTTCTTCTTTTCTGCAAAATTTTAGTATATGTAGGTTTCGCTATGGTAAACAATAGCGCCGTATCAATTCGGCTGTCGATTGCAACTTATCATTTTTTTTTCTTAGTATCATGTCCGGTTCTAGCAAATTGCTAGATTCCAGGCTTTTTTTCCTGTTATCTAAGTGGTAATATCGTAATTTGTATCAACTCTAAATTCTGTGAAAAATGTAGCAACACAGATCTTAGGGTTAGTGCCAAACTGCCGCCCGAACCTAACCGCTGTGGACTCATAGCCTTTTCTGAGTGCGAAACGTAAGTCTAAGAGTTTATCAGTTACATTGCCGAGGATATGTTGATAAAAAGTCGATTGTATCGTTTAATTTTGCTGTAGAGATACCAATTCTGCCGCATTTCTTGAAAAGATCTTCCTATCAAATAATTGACCCAAGCGACAATTGATCAACGAACCTGTTTCTCTCAGAAATTCGTCTCGATAATTCAAAAGGGAAACCTCATTTGAAAAGTTGAGAAGAAGCTAGAGTTGCTCTCGGCTATGCCTTGAGCACCTCTTATGCATCTTTCGTGCTTTCCAACTTCACGCTTGCTTCATATCTTGATGAACGCACGCTGACGTATGAACCAATTGTTAATTTTACAACATTTTGGAATTCGAAGCTTACAACACAGCTATTGTGGAAGAAATAGATCATAATTATAGCGGAGCTCGCTTAACTATACGAAATAGTAGTGACCCATCAAGCCAAAAAATTTGGTTGTACGACCGTACGACCGTACAAGGTACTACTTTTAGCATGCACGGCCAACTGTATCACGGGCACTATCTTAGCCATTACGTAATGGCAAAACAGTAAGACAACAATACCGGCAGAGTTTAAGCTTTTTCAACCGGAGGAAATTGTTATGATTCAAGTTCGTGGAGAGAGGGTTTTAATTGAAAATAGGCTGGATATAAAGAGACAGAGCGACCAAAGAAAGCAACAAGTAAACGGCGTAAAGCAAGTCCAGAAAATCGCGCAAGAAAGTTACAAAGGACGCCAAAAAAGGCAGAATACGGCGAGAGGAACACGAAAGAGAACAATAAAAGGCATAAGTAAAAAGGCGAGTTTCTAGCGAAGAGCAACGCGAGAAGGAAATACAAAGTCGCTTCTGAAAACAGACTGAAAAGAGGTCATCTACAAAGAGAAGCGAACTGCAAAGGATCCGCGAAAGAAGAGGAGGTAAGTCGTGTCCTATCTGGGTTTTCTCTTACGCTAAGACCCAGTCGTCGTTTGATACTAGCTCAGTTTTGAATTCAACTGATCACGTTTCGGTTAAACATTGACTCTGGCATTAATTGCCTCAAAGCTCTTACGCCGGTTCATCGCACGAATGATATTGCATAGTGTTCGTATTCTTCAAGTTATTTCTTGTCCTTTCGTTTGAAAGTTTTATACAGTCGTGGTGTTATGGGAAAAGAAGTTATCTTACATATTTTGTTTTGCCTGGAAAGTTTTCAAATGATGTCGAACGGCGAGCGCAAGTTTCTACTTTTTTTTCTCTTCAGTTAATTATGGCAGGATTTACTCTGTTCATTTGAAATATTTGTGCTTTGCCGAAGATGTGTTGTTTTACCTTAAGAACGAAATGATGGCCTTTCCCAAAATGTTCAAGCATTGATATGTCTCCATTCCGAAATTTGGTTCCAAATGTGAAGTGAGGCTTGCATTTTTCATGGAACTCATTTAGCGTCGCTCTTAAGGCCCTGTTTACTATTCGAGTTGTTAATAGATAGTTGTCTTTTTACTGTCGACTGGTCTCATTCGCGTTTTCAACGACATAGAGAATACTTTATTAAGGCAGGCGATAAATTACATCGTGCTATTTTTGCAATTACGTATAGACCAAACCATTCGGATAAAGTTCATGTGGACTCATTTGCCAACGATTACGATTCATCTTTCGTTAAATGTGTTTCACTGACGCCTTGAAGTAAGTACGTGCATATGAAGATGATAGAAATACAGAATATTGAGGTGAAGCTTGCAAGATTTATTTTGTGAAGCTCCCTGCAATGGATTAAACTTCCAAAATCGACCTGTTTTTATGAACGAAACCGTATTATAAAAAAAATAGGAAAAAGCTTGCAGCTGTCAGTTTTAGGTGAAAATTAATGCAAATGACGCAAATAGAAGCTATCCGCTTCGCTCGATGGAGAGAATTGGATCTCTTAGGAATATCTTTACAAGTTAGCATACGTATTAGAACCGAAATTAGCTCTTACAACAACAGTATAAAAATTTGGATTAATTTCTTTAGAAGGTCTAATTGACGGCGGAAAACCCCAGAAAAAGCAGATACTTAGACATTAAGTTCTCTTGAACTTTTAAATTAAACAACTTTCAAAATTTAAAATATAATGAACAGAAAAGTCATGTTCCCGTTTCAAGTCCGCTTTAATTTGTCAGTGTTTGGAGTTAAAATATACAAAAGTGTTATTCTCATCAAACTTCGCTCCTAAAATCGTCTGAAAAAGTTGGAAATCAACCCTAATACAAAGCTCTTTAGCGTGTGGATATCTCCCTTCATTAGGTGTTCTTTAACTTCTCAAAAGTTCCTTCATTCGCTTGGAATCTGATGACTGCCTTTTTGCATAACGTGTCTATTACAGACGCATCCTTTCTTAGTGTAAACATAGCTACGAGGGCTACGACAACCTGTTTTCCTTGTTTTTCGATAATTTTTGCGATCAAAAATTGTGTTTGTTAATAGCATTCCCTTTGAATTCTTTACCTTCCAATTCTTGAGCAGGATTATGAAATAACGTGGGGCATTCCAAGATCAGTTAAAATTGGCCACGCAGAGTTAAAATAATGATAAGGTTAACTGATATCAGAAAAAAAAATCGAATCATTCTTTTTGGATATTATCTATCAATTCTATGATGTACAATGGTCGTGGTGGAGGTCGTTTATCTGTAATAAGTTAAATTCCTTTACCCCGACAGGTAAAAGCTTGATTGATGATTGTGAGAGATTCTCCAAGTTTTCTTCGCTTTGTTTCCAGACCCTAAGTTTAATTATGAACATATTTACTTTTATATCTAAGTAAGCAAGAGGTTTGAGTTGCATGATCAAGCTTTAGGTAATTCCTTATGTTAGTGATGCTTGATTCACATGTCCTCACATGTTCTGGAGGTTCCAAGGTCTTTAACACACTGACAGTTAGGCCTTCTTTAGTACATGCATTCAAGCGGATAAACGTCAAGGTAAACAGGGATATTTATGAGGATAATGGGGAATTTTATAATTTATTAGGTCTCATTACAATAATTCCCACTCTAACCATTATCTTCTTCCAGATGATAATGTTTAATCATAAAATACAGTAGATGCGCGCGCGTAGATAATATCTTTTCTCGTTTATTGCACTCGCTCGTGAGTGTTGAACACGAGAAAGGAAATTTCATATCTACAAGCAATTCTTTTTGTTCATTATGTAAACACCATATGCATTTACTGAAAAAAAAATCGACAAACAACCTTGGATTGAGAAAAGTAAACGCTTTGCCACTCATTCGTCAACCTGACAGAGTGATGCGAAAGGCGAGGGAGTGGGGAGCAGCTAAATGCCGACATCTAACACACGGACAAATGTTTTGTAATTTTACACTCGCGCAGTTACGGCTTTTCTCAGGGTTGGAAATGCTTATTTCTTTT
>NC_142670.1:23322481-23402481 GCF_964200805.1 Pocillopora damicornis | reverse complement strand
GATAGACATCTGTACTGATGTTGCCTTGATCGTCCTTTAGAACGGTCGTATCAAGGAAATTCACTGAATGTGCAGAGATTTCGTGTGTAAACTTGATTGAGGGTGCTACACTGTTAAGGTAATTTATGAAATTAATCAAAGAGTCTTTATCACTTTTCCAGATAAGGAATATATCATCTATAAAGCGTGCCCAGAGTATGATATGGTCCATCCACTCTGTTTGGTACACGAATCTTTCTTCAAGTCTACCCATGTATACGTTTGCAAAGTTGGGAGCGACTCTGGTTCCCATGGCTGTTCCTTTGATTTGAATGTAGTGTTCATTGCCAAAGGTAAAGTTGTTAAGCTTAAGAACCTTCTCGAGGAGACACGATAATGTCATCGGTGATGGCTTGTTCTGGTTCGTTTTGCCTAGCTCTTCCTCCACAATAGTGAGTCCTTCGTCTGTGTCTATATTCGTATATAGGCTTGATACGTCCAGAGTTGCTAAGTAACACTTTTCGGGTAACTTGCCCAAACTCCGTATTCGCTTAATGAAGTGTGTGGTATCTTGTATGTATGACGGTAGCTTTTCTGCTATAGGTCTCAAAAATTCGTCCACATAAGCTGATAGCTTCTCCGTGTGGCTGTTCACGGAGGATACTACTGGTCTACCTGGATTGTTAACTTTGTGTATTTTGGGGAGCATATAGAATATAGGAGTCCTTGATTGTGCTGGTCTTAAGAGTTTAGCTACTTCTTCTTCTAATTCTCCGTCGTCCATAGGTGTATCTAAGCACTGGTTTATGAGCTGTTCGTGTTCAAGAGTGAGATCTCTTCCTACTCTCTTGTAATATTCTTCATTGTCTAGTTGGCGTTTAGCCTCCTTTACATAGTCCTTTGCATTCACGATGACCGTAGCTCCGCCTTTATCTGCGGGCTTGATGATTATGTCCGTGTTGTTGCTTAGTCTAAACAAAGCTGCTCTCTCACGTTTGGTTAGATTATTACGTGGAGATCGTAGATTGTGCAAAGTCTCATCACTGATTTCTTGCCTTAATTTGTCAATATATGTATTAAGGTATGGTTCCCTTGAAGGTCCAGTATACACCTTGCGCTCCTTCTGGTTCAATTTTTGAAGAATCGATGGTTGGTATCCAGGGCCGTCTATTACGTCTTCTATATTCTCAGGAGTGTGATATTCCTTAAGGGTTAGTCTACGGGCAAAGGCATCAATGTCCTTACTGATTTCATATTTTCCTGGTGGCGGTGGTGTTGGGCAAAAGTTAAGTCCCTTACGTAGAAGGTTTGTTTCCGACTGCGTAAGTTGAATGCCAGATAAGTTTACTGCTCGTCTATTTAAAATATTCTCTATCTGTGTGGATTTCTCACGTGTTATTTCTTTGGGTTTGACTTTACTCATTGTCCATTTCCGTTCCAATGTCAAATTTCCGTTGATATCTTTTCGGTTTGGTTTCAATCTCAATCTTTGTATCTGTTCCTGGCGGGTGGGCGACCGCCTAAAAAATACCGCCGTTGTGATTGGCGCTTACCTCCTTCATGCTGGTTGTAATCTAGTGATTGTTGTTGGTAGCGTCTGTAGCCCCACTCTCTGTCCCTTGATGATCTTTCATAGTACCTTCTTTGGCCACGTTCTTCAGGTGGTATTTTTCTTCTTGTGGGGTCTGACTTATTTGGGGTCAGTTTCTGACGAATGTGTTTCTTGACTACTTCTGCATATGTTTCAATGCCCCGATCAAGTGGTTGATGTTCTGCCTCTTGCACCGGTTGTTTGTTCTTACGGGCAGTTCCCAGCTTCTTTTCTTTTTTCTCCTTTAGCTGTTTTTCTTTCGTGTCAATAATTGATTCTATTTCTTGTTCTACTTGTTGCTTGTCCCTGTCCGTCCAGTCCTCAATCTTCTCGAGTGACTCGAAAGTGTCGGCTATCACGGCAATATTTTGTGCCAGCTGCCTCTCGTAGTGTTCCACGAGACATTCCGCGAGCTGCCGTGAGCAATTGCTTAGTATTTCTTTCCATTTGTTTTGGAAGGTTTCATCTTGTCGGCCTGTCGTCGATCGCAAATCAATGGTTAATCCTTTCGGAATAATATCTTCCTCTATGCATGTTTTCAGGAATTCAACGTGTAGTTTCATCCTCATGTTTCTTTCTTTTAGGGAGTACACTTTCCATCCAAGATCTGTTGGTTTTTCCGTTATTTGAGGGTTCCTCGCTGGATTCGCTGTTTCGATGAAACTAGCTGATGGTGTAACATCGTCCTCGCTGCTTTGCTCGCGCTCGTCCGTGCGCTCGTCCGTGCGCGTATTAACTCCTTCGTCTTGATTCCGGTTTCTCCTTGTATTTCTCTGTTGCCTTGTCGAAGCCATTCTATAAGGTTATATAATTTGCACAATGGAGAATGTGCTTCCGTTTTCAACGCTTTATTCGAGACCCGACGCGTTTCGGCATTTGCCTTCCTCAGGGGCCTTAACATGCAATTGTTACAGAGTCGTAATTGGTTAATTGTGTGACGTAGTACAGTGCATGTTGCTTAATTAAATGCTGAGTAAAATCTCTCGTATACAATTAGTGTTTCTAATTGGTTAACAGTTTTAAAACCTTTATAACGTATGTTATAAACAATTTATGTACCTAAAACTTTATAAAGGTTTTCGCGTAAAAGCTTTATCCAGTTCTTTTGTTTAGTCCATATGGCTGAAATATATATATATATATATATATATATATGATATATATATATATATATATGATATATATATATATATATATATATATATATATATATATATATGATGAGGCCCAGAAGGCCGAAACAGTATATATATATGTATGTATGTATGTATGTATTGGAATAAACTAATTTAAAAATTCTAAAATAATGAAACATATTTGTCATCTAAAAAAAATTAAAAAGAGTTATAAGCTTGTTTAAAAAGATACGTTTAAAGATGTATTTTAAAACTGTCAGTTTTAGAACTAGATCTTAGTTCGAGTGGAATCGAGTTCCATAGTCCTGGTGCAGCTACAGGAAACGTTCTCTCTCCATAAGTCTTTGGTCTCGCTTTCGGAGTCGCCAGAAGTTGTTGAGAAGGGAACCTTTCTTAGGATAGGGGTCGTACGATCACATTTCCTAGTACGTGTAACAATTTGAGTTGCTGTATTTTAGACGGATTGCAATCTTGAAAGTAAATACTGAGGTAGACCATATAGCAGTGAGATGCAGCTGTCTAATAGTGAAGTAATAAATGCGTGAGCAACAGATTTGGCACTCTCTTCTTCGATTTACTGTCTAATTTTGGCGACCACTTAAACATACAAACCATACGCTGCAACACACGTTTTTTCGTACCCATTATCTCCGTAACCCCATTTGCACAAGTCCTCGCTGTACCAGATCTGGAATTCTTGGTTCGTCTCCACCGTCAGCGGGGTAGAGAAATTATCAAAGAGCAGTTGTGGCGATTCGGTTGTGGCCCAAGGCAGGCTGTAAAACTTGCAGTCCCCATAATCTGAGAGGAAATCACTCTTTGGGAGAAGAAGATTACGGTTTTTGTCAGTTATCAAGGTGGCCATTTGGTTGGGAATGAGACGGTCCCAAAGGCATCCCCATTTGGATTGATACCTTGAGTTCGATGAATGACAGGTCACGTAACCAGATTTGTACGTTAATTTGAATGTAATGATGTTACCCGCCTTGGCAGTTCTAAAGAAACCATACGAATCATCTCTTGCTCCAAAGCAAACTGTAGATGGCGTCATCTGTATCCATCTTACTGTTGGGAAAGAACCAGCACATATGTGATGACTTGATTTTGAACAAAAGAATGAGAGTTGGGTAAAAGAATAAACGGCAGGACAGCCAGCCGCTCAGTCAGGCAGATGGATAGGAAAGCAGGAGGGACAAAAGGGGATTCAGACATCTGGAGGAGCAGACGGACTAGTGGTTGGCTGAATAGAACTGACAATTTAATAGACTTGTTAATAAATGCTCCCGCAAATTGCTTTTGGCAAGACTTATTTGACTGTGAAAAAGGTTTGCTGTGTCGTAGTGGAGTTGTAGTGCAATAAGTTTTTCTTCGAACTGAGCAGATATGCCTGGGAAACTGTGTTGGAGCCGATTACCGCTTAAGCAATGGAGAACCTTTTTTTTCGTGTTAACATACTCTCATCTGAACACGAGAAGAGGTTGGGAGAATTTGAGAAAGTTATGCAAACCTGACCCGCAGCATAACTTTCAAGAAATTTCCCACCTTCCCCCACATTGTTTAAAGAGAGAATGTAAACACGGGAAAAAGTACACTATGGTAAATGTTGTTTACTTATAACTTGACTGATATCTAATTTCCGATCAAAATTTAGGATCAAACTTGTGGCAAGTGCCAGCACCGTGTAAATGGAACTATTTCAGCTTTAAATTCTCGTAAATTTGACAGAAAATACCGAAAGTGTTTGAAATATACGAATCCTAAAGGAAACAGGCCCCGTTAAGGGGTCTGAGTATCTCGTATCCCATTAATTTCTGGCCAAAATATTCCAGTACCCCGTTAATTCTTGTAGCTCGTCAGTTACCATGATAACGTCGTTGAGTGTGATACGTTTGGACAACTGACAACGAAAAACACATTTTTCCTGGGGCGATTCCTCCCTGTTTCGTTGATTTGTTCCTTCGGCGGTCCGTTGTCGCAAGGTTCTCCTGCTGTTGTGTTTCTTGCGGATCGTGGGCATCCATGCTTCTGCGAAAGTGGCGCGAAATGGAAAAAGCCGTGTGGAAGGGAGAGAGTTCTTCTCGGACAAGAGCCGCTGATGGCAATATTTGACGGCAAGGTGTAAAAAATCACATTTGAAAGTATTTCTTTGACTATTTGCGCCTTCTATATTGATATATTGACTAGTAAACTTATTTTATTCTTCTAAAAGGTGAGAACTTCAATCTTCGATATCCCATGATCCTTTTTTTAAATATCCCGTATACGTTTAATTTTCCGCCCAAATATCCTTTATCCCTATAATTTTTTACTTAAATATCTGGTATCCTGATAATCCAAAATAGGACCTCAGGAAAGAACCCCAAGAGGAGGAGTTTGATTAAGTTGAAAATGAGTGGCACTGTAAATTATCGTTCTCTAAATTAACGAAACCTTGCCCGATTCAACAGCCCAAAAACATGATTGAGAAGCTGAATCGATCATCGTGCTTTGTAAAGTTTTGCTGGTTAGTACAGTTTTGCTCGAGCCTTTTCCAATGACTGACATAACATTTTTCCATCCGTTTAAGTCACTCTTAATCTTGCATCAAGCGTTGTTGGATATCTGCCTGCAAACGTCTTAAATTTCGACTTCGTACTTTGCTCGGAGCTTTGTCAACTAGATTGACATTTGCCTACGTTTTCCTTATTCTCTTTGGCTGCTTCCTAATTTTGGGCAAATATTCTTCCATTAATTATGGAAATGAACAAAACAAATCGATCTTGCTATCAGTCTAAAGGTGATTCCTCAGTATTGCACTGCGCATCCACTACTGCGCACAAAAATCTCGTAATAAGGCGAATAATTCCGACAACACGGTATTGTTTTTCAATAAGTAAACCATGCAAAGTTTTACTTTGAAAACCCTTGCCTCCGTAAATGTACCGTGAAATGACGTGCGTGAAAAAATGAAGCGTGTTCATATTCATTCATGTTAAATTTACATTCATCCATATCTAAAATGTTGAAAGAGAAGTAGTAACTAAGTTAGAGCAACTTGAGAGAGGCATCCTCACTAGAACTGATCCAAACCAAATATTCCAATAATTATATCAATAATAGTATAATTTACAATAATTTCATGACTCTAGTGACTCGTTACAACATAACATAACTCGAGCAAAGTTCTAGGACCTACCATCGGTAACCATATCACAGTAAATCAGTTTTGCATTTCCTTTCCTAGTTGGATCCAGCCAGTACTTGCCGCTTATGGTGTGTTTACCTTCACTCGCCTTTATTTCGTGACAAGACAGCGCCGGTAATTCAGGGATAGAACCTAAGGGAGCTGCAATAAAGATATGTTTTACATTCACTTCCTATTCTTAGCTCTTCCAGGTGAGAAGGAACCAGGCTGAGGATGGAGAAGATTTAAAGAAATAGAAATCACACAGAGAGACATTTGATTTCTTACCTCTGCCGTTCAATCGTCGGATGTAAAACCAAGCGGGTGCTGAAAGGAAATTCTCTGGTCTCGCCTCCTTGGTGCGGTTATTTAGTTCACATATTTGGTATTTTCGATGGTAGTTGTAGCTTTGGCACGTGATCTCTTGTCCACATTTGACATCGCAAAGGTGAGGAGCCGCCAGTGACCACCTTTTGAAGACATGACCCTCGAGAGCCATTCCTTGTATGTTTACTTCTGTCCTACATTGATCATTAGCTGTGACAAACTCCATGGTAGAAGCGAAAAGGACGAATCTTAAATGGCCGAACAGCCACCACATACTTCTTTGCTTGAGCTGAATCTGAAAATATTGAGAATAGGATCATAGAAAGAAAAAAGACGAGTTTTCCCTCGACAAAACTTGTTTGTTACTAATGTACGTGTAATACTACACGTACATTAAAAACTTGCCTGTAAATTTGTTCAGGCACTTTCTAGTTCATGATGTGAGTAAACAATTTTGGTAATTTTTTAGATAAACAGAGCAACATATTATTTACCAGAACTTTTGTGGTGCATAGAAGTAATCATGTAAAGGTTCAGTTAGTAAACCTCGATTATTGATAATCTGCTTTCGTTGAAAAAGACCTCAAGATAATTTTATTTTAAAATCGCACCATACCCTTATTTGGGAGTGAAGCCAACCTTTTTCCTTTGGTATGCAGAATAAAAGGAGCCGCGGCCAAATATCCTTTCCGTAAAGAATATAAATTTTCCAGGAAAGTATTACTCAAATCATCCATCGGTGTTTTCGATATGATCAACTCTTACCTCTCAAGATGCAAAGCTCTTTGGTCCCTCACTGCTTTTGAGTTAAAAGTGCTTTCTTTTGTAACAATATGGTAGCTGTGGTTATCACAGAAACACCTGGTTTCAGGCCAAAACGATGATTAACTTTAGATAAGAACTTCCTTTTTCCTTCTACAATGTCACTGAACCATGGCAAAGATCAAATACTTGTTTAGGTAAAACTACGCAAATGTCATCACGATCAATGAGCGTAATTTTCAACAGGTTTCTTTGACAAATTATTATTATGAAACATCAAATTCGGTCTAAAGTAGCTTTTAAACGTTGTTTAAGAAGATTTCCTTCAAGTTCTCAAATAATCCAGTGTGTATCTAAGGAAACTCCACCGTGTGCTAATAAAGGATCGCTAACGAAAAACTAATAAGAGAAGAATGTCTTTGACAAGGAAATATTGCCAGCCTCAAGAAACGTCAAGCCTTCTATTGCGTAATCTATACGTAAAGCTCTAAACATATAACATACACTCTTATGTTTATATCATTCAATGTGCCCCACTTACGGTGTATGCAACTTCCTGAAGACAAGTAGGGGCTGAGTAAATTTGTACGGGCAGGGACAACTGAATTTTTTTCCCTTTTTATCTTAAGAACTATTGCACTTGCTCGAAATTTTGAAAGTTAGTTCTTTAATTAAGAAAGGACTTTCATCAACCTGTCGCGTAATTTTAGCTTGAAAACTTGCTCTGGCCTCGAGGAAGTCTTCCAGCAAATACTGACGATTCGTGTCAGAATTTATCTATATAAGTTTATACGGCTCAATTTTGAGCGAAAGCCATAATGAGCATAATTCACAGACGTCAAGCACACGCAATACAAATGAATTGCTCGAACCTCAAAGGCATCAGAGCTACAATACAAATTCAAGTTGACAGTGAGGACAAACAGATCAAACGAAATGCGGTGTAAATTTGCATTGTTCCGCCAAATACTTAAAATTGATCGCTAAATATCTTTTAGCTAGACAGTTTTTAATGAGTCGTCGCCAATGTAGTTCAAATGAACTATTATCGCTGCAAAAATGTCTATTTTTTTTTCGTCATACACAGTTTCTTGAATTTTGCCTACGTTTTTTAATATTACTCATAGTTTATTGAATTTTCTTCTGTCTTGTCTCAAGCAACGTTAAATCAACACGTAATAATGACTCGAAATTATTTCAAAAGTTCCTATTCTTCTAAAATCGTTCGCTCTTCTTCCCACAGCTTCGTCACCACAAGTTAGACAAAGAGCACATTTTTTTCCGTCCGTGTGATAAAATCATCCCGACAATTTGTGCACGATGAAATATTTCATGCTGGCTTCACGCACTCTGTAGGAGTTTTAAAACATAGTTTATGCGCATTTTTACTAGAATAAACAATACATTTTTCCCCTTTTATCTAATATATTAAATGTTTTGGTCAAGATGACAGACAAAGCACATATCAGATGCTGTTTACGTCTTTCTATGAGACACCAAATGACGTCTTTAATAAATTATCTCTTATCATTCCAGCTTGCCTAATTCTTCGGTAGAAGTTGCTCGAATTTTCAAGGTACACTTAAAAATTGTTTAAGTTCTCAGTAGGTATGATATGCCACTGAAAAATAGCTCAATAATTTCGAACTTCAATTTAATTAAAGAAATAAAACGTTGGAAAAACTGTGTGATCCACATTTCTAATCCTCAAGTCGCTATTGTTTAAATTTCAATTGTATTAGTCTCGATGCACGAATGGTTTAATTTCTGAAATTGAAAACTGTCAAACAATCTTTAGAACTTATGAACGGACGACCTTTTTTCAAAATTCGTTGCATTTTTGTTTTGTATCTGAAGCAAAGAACTTTACATGAATTCAAGAAAATGTTCCAGTAAAAAAGTGTGAAATTGTTTCGAAGACAGCTTTCAAGACATGGGGTTTGCCTGAGCTAAGAGGCGTGCATTTTTCAAGGAACTCATTTAGCGTCGCTCTAAAGGCCCTGTTTACTATTCGAATTGTTATCAGATAGTTGCCTTTTAACTGTCGACTGGCCTCATCGCGTTTTCAATGACATAGAGAATACTTTGTTTAGGCAGGCGATAAATTAAATCGTGCTATTTTTGCAATTGTGTATAGACCAAACTGTTCGAATAAACTTCATGTGGGCTTATTTTCCAACGATTACGATTCATCTCTCGTTAAATGTGTTTCATTGGCGCCTTGAAACAAAGTAAGTACGTGCATATGTAGAATGGAATTTACAATCAAGGAAATGCAAGACTTGAAATACAGAATATTGTGGTGAAACTTTCCTTTGCGAAGCATCGTGTATGTTATAGTCTCTATCCTGAACCTTGCATCTTACACTTATCAAAGGATAAATTACGATTTGCCTGGTTTTTATTCAAGTATTTATGAAATAATCAGTTCGGGAAGTTGAACGCTGACTGCCATAGCAATACTGCTTCCGTTGAAGGAAAACGACTCATTGATAACAACTCAAGGTCACTCGAAAATGGCATTACATTCGTCGTTTTATAATCGATAACAGAATCCTTGTAATCTTTTAACCATCACGGAAACATTACAGCATTGAGGTTCTTAAAATCATGTAAGAACATTAAGCAGCAGGCTTGTAGAACATCAAGGCGGCAAAACATTCACTAAATTTTATTCGTACCTTGAATTATGCATTGCCTCCATTTCATTTTCTATGCGGTCTTCTTAAGAACAGGAATTTATGAAGAAACGGTTTCTATGGTTTTTCTCCTTATAACTTTACTTTTACTGTGCTGTCTTGTAAACAAATAATAGAAAAAAAAGGAAAAAGAAGAAAAAAGAAAAATTATATGAAGCCACACATTGGGAGCGAGGTCAATTTATTGAGTTCATATCTTCCCGTGCAGTGAAATGATGTGAAGTTTATATCAAATAATTCATATTTGCAAAATGTGAAATGATGTGAAATGATGTGAAGTTTATATGAAATAATTCATATTTGTACAAATATGAATTATTTCATATAAACTTCACATCATTTCACTGCACGGGAAGATATGAACTCAATAAATTGACCTCGCTCCCAATGTGTGGCTTCATAGCTCAGTTGGTAGAGCATCGCACCGGTATCGCGGAGGTCACGGGTTCGAATCCCGTTGAAGCCCTGATTTTTTTCATGCTTCTTCTTTCCAATTGCTTAAATTGGAAAATTTACTGCGATGATCACATTTCACTTTCACTTAATTACCTTGTAGCCTCTCTTACTTTCTGCTCAGCATCATTTGGTTCTGGATATGAAAATCATTATGAAGTCCATGGAAAACCTATGAGTACGACGGGAATGACAAAGTATTCTCGGTGTTAAGGGCAGCAAATTAAACTTTAAAATTAAAAAAGAGCGAATGCTCGCAGGACTAATACCAGTTTGAGATATCTTACATAAGAAAATTGAAGCAGAATTTGAATTATAACTCGCCAGTTTCATTCTCAAATGTTCCATGAACCCGGAGGCCAACCATTGTAGGAACGGATGCAAAGCGAAAATGAAAATAGACTAGCATATATTCAAGTTTTTTTATTTCATCTCTATAAACTTAGGGTGCATATCTTAAAATCTCACAAGTCATTCTTATGAATTCTCGATTCCAAGCAGGGCCTTTACCAGGACAAGCATTATTTTCCTTCGTTCTTGAATCGAAGAGAGGAACCTCACTAAAGTTAGAGTATTTTTTCCCGATGTCATAAGTACATGTATTATAAATGATGATAGAAAATGTATTTATACATCGCCAAATCCACTAAATTTCCATGGTGCTTTGCGTTAAGATCATAAAAAAGCTAAAAGAAAGGGGGAAAAGAGAAAAAAATTTCTATATCTATATACAGGAATAAACAAATTGAAAAAAATCTGAGGTCATTAAACATATTTATCATCTAATAAAACTAAAAGGAGTTACGAGCCTTTTTAAAAAGATACGTTTTAAAATGTCTTTTAGTCTCACTTTCGTGGTCGCTAGAAGGTGTTGAAAAGAGGACTGATCATAGTGTCCGTTTAGAGGTGCGACAATTAAGTGAGTCACTGATGCAGCAAGGCAATGCTCCATTAATAGCTTTGTAGACCAATGAAAGAATTTTATAAACTATACAGTGACGGACAGGAAGCCAGTGAAGCTTTTTTTTTTAGGATTGGGGTCATACGTCCAAAATCCTAATACGTGTAACAATTCGAGCTGCTGTATTTTAAAAGGATTACAATCTCGAAAGAAGATGCTTAGGTAGACCATATAGTAGTGAGTTGTAGTTATCTAATATTGAAGTAATAAAGGCATGAAAAACAATTTTGGCACTCTCTTCTTCAATGTACTTCGTAATTTGGGCGACTACTCAAACATACAAACCATACACTGAAGCACACGTTTTCTCGTACCCATTATCGCCATAACCCCATTTGAAAAAGTCCTCGCTGTACCAGATTTGGAATTCTTGGTTCGTTTCCACTGCTAGCGGGGTAGAGAAATTATCAAAGAGCAGTTGTGGCGATTCGGATGTGGCCCAAGGCAGGCTGTAAAACTTGCAGCCCCAATAATCTGATAGGAAATCACTCTTTGGGAAAAGAAGATTACAGTTTTTGTCAGTTATCAACGTGGCCATTTGGTTGAGAATGAGACGGTTCCAAAGGCATCCCCATTTGGATTGATAGCTTGGGTTCGATGAATGACAGTTCACGTAACCGGATTTGTACGCTAATTTGAATGTAATAATGTTACCCGCCTTGGCAGTTCTAAAGAAACCGTACGAATCATCTCTTGCGCCAAAGCAAACTGTAGATGGCGTCATCTGTATCCATCTTACTGTTGAGAAAAGAAACAGCATATATATGATGAATTGATTTTGAACAAAAGAATATGAGTTGGGTAAAAAGAATACACGTCTAGATAGCCAGCCGCTTAGTCAGACAGATGGATAGGAAAGCAAGAGGGACAAAAGAGGATTCAGACATCTGGAGGAGCAGACGGACGGCTGAATAGGACTGACAGTAAGACTCATCGATAGATAACTTAAAGGGTCAGGTAGAGTTTTTCACAAAAGTATTTCACCAAATGAAAAATGTTTTTTTACCCACCGTTTCTTTCCTCGCAATTGGTGCCCTTGTATTCAGGTGGACAAAGGCATCTGTAACCTTTGTCTGTAAATCCTGTCTGACATGTGCCATCATGTTGTCATGGAGTCTGTCCACAAGTGTTCTGTTGTGAAAACGAGGTTTAAAAGCAGATATATGCCAACTGAAGTGGTAATTGGTAATGATACTTTGAAATCAAAATTGAAATGTCACATGAGATCAAATCAACCAAACAACCAGCCACGTAACCCGTCAACCATACAAACCAATTACAAAAAAACATTGCGCAACCAGCCAAGCAACATACTAGTGAAACAACTTACCGTCGAAATAATCACAAGCTAAACAACCCGAGGTAGAGCTTTATAACTTTGTATACTAATCTACCAAATGATAAGTAATTTTATACGCTTGGCCATGATAGGATACCAATCAATCATCAAAAATCACCAAAACCAAGGATAAACGAAAAGCACAAAGAGGAAAAGAATGTACTCACCATTGTTGCTTTATATCTGTAGTTTGTCCAAGACTTGAGATCCTGAGGATGTTCATTGTGTGTGGAATTATTAAGTTCGCATTTTGTGATTCCTGGAGATCCGCTAGCCACTAATTCGTTATAGCTGACGCAGTTGGGTTCCATGTAGCATAGAGCTGAGCAGAAGTCTTGCACAGGGGATTCTACGGTTCGTATCAAGTGGTTTATGAGCCGTTTGCCAGGGAAAGCAAGAGAAGATGTAAATTCCATCTTGCGACAGAAATCTTTGGGAAATTGAATCGGATTTGATTAGCACCATTTATGGTTTAGTCTAGACAGGTAAAGAACCAGTTGCGTTTTTGAGGGACTAAGCAAAGCCAATCGAGTAATGAAACTTACGGGTTGTATAAGTAGCAAAACATAACAGTTTCGCCCTCTCTTCTCTACGACCAGTGGAGGAGAAATGTCCTCAAATGTTTTCGGTTCTTTAACTGCTTTATTTAAGACTTATTATTCTGTAGATTTGTAATCGGAAAGTGCAATCGGACAGTCCACTGTAATTCGACATCTGTAATTGGACAGGTAAAGCAGCAAATCACTCCGCCAAATCCCCCAATCACAGAGTTGACTATGATAAATGTAGCAACAACCACTTACCCTACAAAACAGTGTCTCTACCGAAGATATTTTCTCAAGGAAATGTAAATGTATTTGTGTTGGTTATGATCAATTGGCAACGGGACTTCGTGTGGTAAGTGTATATGTTTTTCCTTTTTTTTTTCTTAAATTGTAATTGTTATGGTTAATTGGTAACAGGACTGCGTGTCGTCCAATTCGGTCTTTAATCGTATTCATGAGTGAGCGAAATTAAATTCCACTCGGTCCCATTACAATTATAAATTCAATTTACTTTCAACACTGTAGCAGAATGGATAAAGTTTACGCTTGAGAAAATTGGAGCACAACTCACTAAATCGTGTATTTCATTAAAAATGAAATTTATTTGAAGTTATAACCATTTATAATGCGTCTAGGGTATTTTACGACTCCATTTTTTATGTGTTATTGTTTACAATATTTTTTAATTCGCTTTTGCCGTAGTGCATCTTTGAAGACACATATCTCTGTTTCTTTGAAAAATCAATTTGGAATTCTTAGCATACCGGTAACTTGGTATAATCGGACCATGGCCCAGTTTGAAAAAAGCAACATTCCAGCATTGAATTTTATTACAGGAAGCCAGTCTGAGTTAAAATCTCTGAATTTTTTTGTCTTGGCTGAGGGCTTTTTGATATCCTTGAGTTCGTGATCTCACTAGTTAGTTCAATTCATGTGCATGAGACAAAAATTCCACACTTGCCCTAGACTTTAAACTTTTCCTTAACTACTCGTAGAGAGAGAAACTCCCTCAGGGCGATTAGCCTAAAAATAAGAAGAAGGGGAGAAGACCGAAGAAGAACCTTGTTGCCTCTCGATAGCGGGGAGTTTTGTCACCCACTAGTTTCTCCTGTCCTTGCATTGTAACCGAACTAACCAGGAGTCCGTTTTAATTTTAATCATACAATAGGAAGACCTGTATTTTTTATGTGTGGGCTGCGATTGGCGGTTTAGAATTTGTGTTGTCTTAACAACACCAAACAGAAAAAAATGTGTTGTTATTATTTACCAAAAGTCAACACGTCGGCCTTTGCCTTATCGTTCATGCGACCTAAAAATGTTTTCTACAATTATCTTAGAGTTTTGATGAGTAAGTTTAGTCTGGATGGTTTCAAGTTTAGTTAACTGTGTTACCTTCTATCAATGGGAAAAACTGAAAATAACGAACATGAAATCGAATGTGCGTCTAACTTAGTTGAACTGTAATGATTTTATGTCAGCTCGGAGCAAATGAAAGTATAACTCACCTTCTTCACCTGCAACTTTAATTACCAATGAAGATAACAGGGCGACCAAGTAAAATTTTCTGGAAGAAGCCATGGTAAAGACTAAATTTAGCCGCTACTAAGGATCATCGCTGATGACTTCTGAAAAGATTTTTATGCCTGTTTACTTCTTTTGTATGCAGAGAATTCTAATCATACAGTTAGGAGATGTGGATTTTCTATGCGACTTTGTGCTTTGCAGGGCTGCAATTGGCTCAGAATTTGGTGTAGGCGGCATTCGGTCTGATTAAGGTAAATAAAACGCATTGAAAATGTGTTAATTAAACTCTATCGATTGAACAGCATGCGAAATATTCCGCTACTGAGATAATTGTGAACAGAGTTATTATTGCGCTTCTAGGTTTTGAAAAAATTTTTGACCACATGATGATCGAGTAAAGGAACAGGTGTAATTGTTATTCCCAGAAGATCAAAATATTATATTTTTTATCCTTCCTTTGCCGTCACTGAAGCCGGTGGACATGGAATAAAGGATGTGGCTTGAAGTAATTAATGAGGTGTTTGAAAAAGGAACAGGTTTTAAAGATTGTTCTCCGCACGTCAAGCTTAAATCGAGAAAAAGTTCCGTGCTTTGTTGATGCTCTGTTACTTAGATAAGAAAGTCATTTTATTTAAGGACACAGAATTCCTATTTATATACTTTCTTTCCAAATTCCGATATCCTCATCAACTTTCCTTAGTTCGAGATTATCAACCTCCTTTGCGTCCCTCTCAATCCAGATCAAGCCGGTGAATTACCTTGCAGATGAAGAGAAAGTGGGAAACAACGTCAATTACTCAACCTTTTGTTTATTTCTCTAAGCTTAGGAGAAAGTTATCTTTCACAAACAAAGATCTGGTCTTTTATACGAATTTTTATTTCGGCATCTATTGGTAAAATGCTCTAAGTCGGAAACTCATTATTATCATTAGTTATTTGGGGTATAAATGCGCGTGAATTTTTGTCACTGGAAGCGAGAGTGACGTAAGGTTATCAGTCACACATTTACGAGCGGTTCTTCTCACAAAGAAGTCTGAACGGCTACATAGACTCGTTTATAGACGTACCTTAGACAAATATAATAAAACAAAGCGAAAAAAACAAAAGTACAAGACGTCGGCGTAAAATTCATAAAAGTCAGTGCTAATTATTCGTAATTGAAAGCAATATTGTACAATTTTAGAAGCTAAGAGAATCTAAATTTTTTTTGTATTGTAAGAGGGTCGTATGTATCAAAGCGCCATTTTCATTATGCAACGTGTCATGTTAATGGCTGATATATTCTGAGTTTATTTCGTCCCTAATATGTTCCGCGGCCCAAAACTGAGAGCCTGGACCTACTAATTTGACCTTAAAAAAGATTCAACTTTCAAAGAATATCTGCGTACTTGATAAACCCTATTAGCAGGAGGATACTGTCTGTTACCTATATAATTATTAACTATCTTTTCTGTTTTCCAGTCAAGATTCTCGGCTGCGAAGATTTGAGAGAAATTTCTTTGCTTTTATGGCCTGAAACGAATTCAAAGCTAACCATTGAAATAAAATACTCCGAGAGGATTTAGACAGGGAATTTGAGGTAGACCTTAAGTCACATTCGGATATTTATCAACCGAGGAAGAAATGAACGATAAAGGCACAGGTATCCCAGGCTCACAGAATACGCCTTAGTAAATGTGCAAATGTGGTCACGCTCTCTCGCACTCAGAGAAAGCTCTAATCCACAGCGGTAAGGTTCGGGCGGTACAGTTTAACACTTGCCCTAAGATCTGTGTTGCTACATTTTTCACAGAATTTGGAGTTGATGCAAATTCTTAAATTACCGCATAGATAACAGGAAAATAAGGCTTGGAATCCAGCAATTTGCTGGGAACCGGACATGATACTAAGGAAAAAAATCAATTTTGATTATTTACAATCGACAGCCGAATCGATACGGCGCTATTGATTGCCACAGCGAAAACTACATGTGCTAAAAATTTGGAGAAAAGAAGAAAGGAGCTTTAAATGGAGCATTTTGATGAAATAAAAAATAACCCAACATACTCTGCTAATACATCAAAACATGCTCATGGCAAAGTTTGAAACATTTTTCTAATTTTTACATTTCTCGAGAGAGAAATTCATCACTAATTGGTCAACTTCTTTAAAGTTTCCGGTCGTTCTATCGAGGAAATTTTAAGGAGCACACTGCCCCACATTTTGATAGTTTATTAAATAGTTAAAGAAATTAACTGTTAATTGAAGAACTAGATCCTATGGCTATTACGAGTGGGATCGAGTTCCATAGTCCTGAAGCCGCCACAGCAAACGTCCTTCTATTGAGAAGGGGACATTAATATCCTTTTAAAGGTGCGATAATTTAGTTTGTCACTAATGTAGCAAGGCACTGCTTCATTGATAGCCTTGTAGACCAGTGAAAGAATTTTATAAACTATACAGTGAAGAACAGGAAGCCAGTGGAATTTATTTTTTAGGACAGGGGTCATACGATCAAATTTCCTAGTACGTGTAACAATTCGGGCTGCTGTATTTTAAACAGATTGTCTTCTGACAGCAGATGCTCGGGAAGACCATATAGCAGTTAGTTGCAGTTATGTAATATTGAAGTGATAAAGGCATGAACAACAATCTTTGGCACTCTCTTCTTCAATGTACTTCCTAATTTTGGCGACAGCTCAAACATACAAACCATACACTGCAACACACGTTTTTTCGTACCCATTATCGCCATAACCCCATTTGAACAAGTCCTCGCTGTACCAGATTTGGAATTCTTGGTTTGTCTCCACCATCAGCGGGGTAGAGAAATTATTAAAGTGCAGTTGTGGCGATTCGGTTGAGGCCCAAGGCAGGCTGTAAAACTTGCAGTCCCGATAATCTGATAGGAAATCACTCTTTGGGAGAAGAAGATTACGGTTTTTGTCAGTTATCAACGTAGCCATTTAGTTGGGAATGAAACGGTTCCAAAGGCATCCCCATTTGGAGTGAAAACTCGACTTTCGTGCATCACAGGTGACGTAACCAGATTTGTACGTTAATTTGAATGTAATGATGTTACCCGCTTTGGAAGTTCGAAAGAAACCATACGAATCATCTCTGGCTCCAAAGCAAACTGTAGGTGGCCTCATCTGTATCCATCTTACTGTCGGGAAAAGAACCAGCACAAATGTGATAAATTGATTTTTAACAAAAAAATGTGAGTTGGGTAAATAGAATACACGGCAAGACAGCCATCCGCTTAGTCAGACAGATTGATAGGAAAACAGGAGGGACAAAGGGGATTCAGACATCTGGAGGAGCAGACGGACGAGTAATTGGCTGAATAGGACTGGCATTTGGATTCATCTATAGATAACTTAAAGGGTGAGGTAGAGTTTTTATAAAAGTATTTCACCAAATGAGAAATGCTTTTTTATCTACCGTTCTTTTCCTCGCAATTGGTGCCCTTGTACTCAGGCGGGCAAAGGCATCTGTAACCTTTGTCTGTAAATCCTGTCTGACAAGTGCCATTATGCTGGCATGGAGTCTGTCCACAAGTATTCTAATGCGAAAACGAGGTTAAAAAGCACATATATGCCAATTGAAGTGGCAAGTGGTAATGATACTTTAAAATGAAAATTGAAATGTCACATGAGATAAAATCAACCGGCCAACCAGCCAGGCAACCATTCAACCATACAAACCAATTGCAAACAAACATTACGCAACCAGCCAAACAACATGACAGCGAAGCAACTTACCATCGAAACATTTACAAGCTAAAAAATCCGAGGTAATTCAGTGTTAACAACTGGGTTGAAAACGTAAATTAGCCACCGTAAAGGGTAAAAAAGCTGACGTTTCGAGCGTTAGCCCTTCGTCCATCGCTCTGATGAAGGGCTAACGCTCGAAACGTCAGCTTTTTTACCCTTTACGGTGGCTAATTTACGTTCTCGACCCAGTTGTTAACACTAAATTACCTGCTATACTCTCCCACCGACGCAGCACCACAGTTTCTTTAGAAACTTACCCCTTTAAAAAATCCGAGGTTGAGCCAACTTTATATACTAATCTACCAAATGACAGGTAATGTTATTTGCGTGGCCATGATAGGCTACTAATCAACCATCAAAAATCACCAAACTCAGGAAAAACAGTCCTCGCTGTACCAATATACTCACCATTGTTTCTTAATATCTGTAGTTTGTCCAAGACTTCAGATCCTGATGATGTTCATTGTGTGTGGAAATATTCAGTTCACATTTTGTGATTACTGGAGATCTGCTGGTCACTAATTCGTTATAGCAGACGCAGTTGGGTCCCATGTAGCATAGAGCTGAGCAGAAGTCTTGCACAGGGGACTCTACGGTTCGTATCAAGCGGTTTATGAGCCGTTTGCCAGAGAAAGCAAGAGAAGATGTAAATTCCATCTTGCGACAGAAATCTTTGGAAAATTGAATCGGATCTGATTAGCACCATTTATGGTTGGCATCTAGACAGGTAAAGAACCAGTTGCTTTTTTTAGGGACTAAAACAGTTAAGGCAGCTTATCACATTAAGTCAACTCCTCCAAATCACCCAATCACAGAGTTGATTGTAATAACCGTAGCAAAAACCACTTACCCCACAAAACAGTGTCTCCACCGAAAATATTTTCTTAAGTAAATGTACTTGTATTTAAATTGTAATGGTTATAATTAATCGGTAACGGGACTTTGTGTCATCCAATTCGATCTTCAATCATACTCACGAGTGAGCGAAATTAGACTCCACTCGGTCCAATTAAATTATAAATTCAATTTACTTGCAACACTATAGCAGTATGTATATAGTTTACGATTAGGAAAATTGGAGCGCAACACACTGAATCGTGTATTTCATTAGAAATGAGAATTATCTGAAGTTAAAACCATTTCTAACGCGTCTAGGGAATTTTCGACCCCATATTTTACTTGATATTGAATACAATATTTTTTAGTTCGCTTTTGCTAATGTGCGTCAATGAAGACACATATCTCTGTTTCTTTGAAAAATCAATTGGGAATTCTTAGCATACCAGTAATTTTATATAATCGGGCGATGGCCTATTTGAAAGAAAAGCAACATTCCAGCGTCGATCTTTGCTATAAGAAGCCAGTCTGAGTTAAACCCTCTGAATTTTTTGTTTTGATTGAGAGGGCTTTTTGATATCCTTAATTTGGTGATCTCACTAGTTAGTTCAATTCATGTGGATGAGACATTAAGTCCATGCCTGCTGTGAACTTTAAACTTTTGCTTAATTACTCGTAGAGAGAGAAACTCCCTCAGGGTGATTAGCGTAAAGAGAAGAACAAGAAGAGAAGACTTAAGAAGAGTCTTGTTGCCTCACGATAGCGGGGAATTTTGTCACCCACTAGTTTCTCCTGTCCTTGCTTGTAACAAAACTAACCAGGAGTCCGTTTTAATTTTAATCATACAGCTGGAAGACCTGCATTTTTGTGCGTGGGCTGCTATTGGCGGCTTAGAATTTGGGCTGTTTTAACAACACTTATTATTTACCAAAAATCAACATGTCGGCCTTTTGCTTATCGTTCATGTGACATCAAAAATTTTCAACAATTATTGTCATTTAAAAACTTACTTAAGTTAAGCATTACTTAAGTTAATGCGATATTTTGTATATTTTTCTTTATAAGAAAGCTGAAGGAAAAAAAATATATTACATAAGCTGAGGTTTTTAAGAAGGATTTCCCGCCCTGTGAAAAGCCGTAACAGCACGCCTATAATATTGCGATAATTTTTTACATGTGTTTGACATCGCCAATAAGCTGTGTCAGGTTATGTGTTTTCTATGTCGTAATGGAATTGTAATGTAGTAAATAGCTTTTCTTCGATCTGAGCAGATATGCCTGGACAACTTCGTTAAAAGCCGATTACTGCTCAAGCAAAAGAGAACCTTTTTTACCGTGTTTACATACTCTCATCTAAACACGAGAGGAGGTTGGGAGAATTTGAGAAGATTATGCAAACCCGACACGCAATCGAGGGTTTGCATAACTTTCAAGAAATTTCCCAACCCTCCGAGTGTTTAAATGAGAGAATGTAAACACCAAAAAAAGGTTCTCTGTTGCTTAAGCAGTAATCGGCTCCCAACGAAGTTGTTCAGGCATATGTACTTACTTTGAAGAAAACTATTTACTACACTACAATTCTACTACGACACAGAAAACTTTTTCACAAAAAAATACCCTATATATTTTAGGCATATTTCTCCAATAAAATTGCAGAAGAAGGTAAATGCTGTTTATTTATAGCTTGACTGATATCCATTTTCTCAATACATGCTCTGGACGATAGTGTTTCCATATAGCCAATCAAATCGGGCATCTGACAACACATACACCAATCAAAATTCGCGTAATAAAAAGGCAAGCTGAAACCTTTGGCAAGTGCCAGCTCCGTGTGAATGGAATTATTTCAACTTTGAATTCTCGTAAATTTGACGGAAAATACCGAAAGTTTTTTTAATATAGGACTCCTAAAGGAAAGAACTTCAAGAGGAGAAGTTTGATTAAGTTGAAAATGAGTGTCACTGTAATTTATCGATTTTTGAATTGACGAAAACTTGCTCGATTTGGCAGCCCAAAAACATGACTTAGAAGTTGGTTCGTGTCTTGTTGAGTTTTTTATTGTTGCAGTTTTGCTCGAACCCTTTCCAGCGACTGACAAAATATTTTTCTTTCCATTTAAGTCACTCCTAGTCTCGCATTAAGTTTTGCTGGATTTCTGCCTGCAAAAAGTCTTCAATGTCGACTTCATACTTTGCTCGTAGCTTAGCCTTATTCTCTTTGCCTGCATCCTAATTTTTGGTATTTATTCTTCCATTAATTACTATTGAAATGATCTAACAAATTGAATCTTGCTCTCAGTCTAAAGGAGATTCCTTAGTATTGCACTGGGCATCCTGTACTGAGTAAAAAAATCACGTAATCAGGCGAATAAGCGCGCGCGAATTCCGAGAGCACGATATTGCTTTTCAATCAATGCACCCTGTAAAGAGATACGATGCTCTTTAGTTCTTTACCAAGCACGGTGACCTCTTTTTTCATAGCATAGTTTTTGTGTACAAGTTAGCCCCGTTATATTGGAGAAATTTAAAAATCATCTTGATAATGAAAATTATGACATTGAGAGCAACGACTCGAGGAACGTTTTAAGTCGATTTCGATTAAACTTACTTGATTTTTCACAAATTATATATCAAATTGTTCCCTACGTTCAAGACTTTGTGCCTTTCAAGGGTTTTTTTTTTTAATTTTTACTTTGAAAATCTTTGCTTCCAGCTACCGAACAAGAACGGTGACCTGTCTTTTTTATTGTATCTTCCGAAACCGACATTGATAGGGAACATTAAAGAAAAGATTGAAAAAAACCGTCGGATAATATTTATGTTCTTAGGAATCACCTTAATAGGCTAAAATGGGAAAATCTTAACCGCTGTCAACATCGATTTTAGCCAATCAGATTATTTTGGTAGATTGCTTTTAATCTATTCGAGACACAGCCTCATAATAATACTATTTACAAAAACAGTTATGCGTCATCAAGAATAAATGATGGGGATCATTGTTTTCTCCCCTGGAGGACAAAAACCATGCACATTAAGTCTATAAAAAAAATCAAATGCATCTTTCTTTTTCCCTATTTGTTTGTCGAAGGACGTTTCCAAGCAATCTAAAGGCACTAAAAACTAACGTCATTCGATATATGGTTAAACAAGAATAGCATTTCACTCAAGATTATTTACAGCGAGTTCAGCTAGTACCATCTTTACAAATTTTTTAAAGGATCAATTACAAGAGACTAACCTTTACAAGTCAAACCATCCCCAGTGTATTTAGGATTACAGGCGCACCTGTAGGAGCCCTGGGTATTACTGCAGGAGGCGTTCTTATTGCAGATGTTTGTGTTTGAACACTCGTCGATGTCTGATGGGGATCAAGTGCACCGAGTAACAAACCAGAGTTGGATGTTATGTTGAAAAATGTTTTGGTTGATCAATATAATGAACACCTGTACATGAATACTGCAAACCTAATCTCAAAAGATGTAGGACAAAGTGAAATAATCCACCATTTCTAATGAGGGGTGAATTATGGAGTAGAACTACATTTTGCGATAAATGTTTCAATACTTCTGGTACCATAATTTGAGTTAAAAATACGTTTTAGATTACTCTCCGCTTTAAATAACTGGGATTGAAAGAAACTTTTTACAATTACCCCAGCAAGATTTTCCATCTCCCGTGTATCCAGTGTGGCATGTACATACATGTGATCCAATGGTGTTGGTACAGTTAGCATTCACATGACAAGAAAGATTTCTTGCACATTCGTCAATATCTGAGAAATGGAAGGCTTTCAATCACGATTCTTGGAGTATGATACATGCATAAACCTTATTTTGAACATTGAGTGCGATAGTTGTCGTTAGAGAGTTGTTGGTCGCTATGCTTTATTAAAGAGAAAGCTAGTCAAGTAGCGTTCAGGTGACAATCGTGGGTATTTTTTGGCATTCATCAATATATAAACATTGGAAAGAAAATGAAAATTTTACAACGGTTGTGGTTACACGAGTGAGATATTAGTCAGTTATCATTATGTCAAAATAATTTTTAATTTAGTCTAACCCAAAACTTTCACCGCAGCGGAATCTCTCTCTAGACACCATTTCAAACTGTAGCCGGATATCAGTCGTCAAAGATCAGCCTTGGAAGCCTTCCACCCGACGGCCAAACGTGATTTATAAATAGGGGTGGTTTTTCTAGGAAATATTTTGTTCTTATTAGCACATTCTGCAATTAACCTTTTTCGCAGTGTTCTCCTTCGAATCCAAGAGGGCATGAGCATCGATATCCTTTGATTGTGAAACCGGACTGACAAGTTGCATTATTTTGGCAAAGTAGATTTTTACCGCAGGCGTTCTGAAAGAAACAAAATTTAAAGAAGAAAGATGGATGTATTGATTGATAGATGGATTGATAGATGAATGAAAGAACGGAAGTTTTGGTACACGTCGGTTGTTTTTCACGATTCGTCGAAAAGCGTCGAGTATATTTTACCTTTGAGCCACGATAATAAAAATCGGCATTAGTTATCAGGTCAGTGTCATATTCAAGATGAGTGGCGTTATTCAGTTCACAGATATAATCGATTCCTCCATCCTCGGGATCTTTTTTGAAGTTAGCACTAACGCAGTTGTCGTTCATGTAGCAGAAAAGCTCACAGTGATCCAAGTCTTTGACATATTTAGTTTCGATTTTATGGTTTAGCAAACGTCTTTCAGCAAAGAAGAAGGAATCTGGAAACAGCATTGTGCGATCTCGCTCTGAAATATAGCAATCAAAATATGGTTAGTGAACAAATTTTCTTATCGGACATAAATTAACTTACGATTCGAGGTTTTAAGCTTACAAAATAACACGCTTGGTGAAAAAAAAGAACTATGATCCAATCAAACTGCGAATACGGGAAAATGGAGAAAAATTAATGCTACCTTCATTTGGGGATTTGTGTCTTTCTAAGAACATTAGTATTTAGGACGAAGTTTTCACAAGATATTTAACTCCAGCACCCCTCCTCCCTCCCAATAGCGTTTAAAAACAAAAATTGGCAGCAGCGACCATCACTTGTGAGGACAGGATGTTTAGGAAGCATTTTCGTGTCTTTTCGTTCACCTGAACGATATTATTTTAGGGGATAGAGAAAGCCGCTAATAAAAGCTATCCGCAAATTTTTCTCAAGTTTCTTTTCTGCTTCATGATCGATAAGTCATGACAAAAATCATTTTTATTTATTAAACTTTTCTCGCTTTCTTCATAATACAGGTCCTCGAAAATTCAGAGTTTCTTACTCGAGTTTACATGATCGCCTTTGGTTATTTAGGTCTGGCATCACGTATGAGATTCATATACAGGTTCAAGATGTTTCTATCGATGAATTTAGAATACATTGGGAAATTCGACTTTTTCCCGTAAAATAGCAAATTCAAATAAAAACAGTCAAACACTATATTTCTAAAATAAAAAACATCGAAAATATCAACAATTTGACGGTAATTTTGCCACCTGTTTTTGAGGTGAGTGCCTTTAAACTAATCCTTAAACATGTTTGTGCTAATAACTTTCTTTGAGACTTGCACAATACCCGATTTTAACTTTTGATCGATAAGCTATGATTATGGACGAATATACAACAAGAAGAAAGTAACTATTCCATTACCATATGTCAACACTGTTCTCTTGTAAAAATAATTTCTCTGAGATGGTTAAGAGCGGTTAAAATGTGCTTTCGCCTTATACAACACAGCGAAATTGAACATTACATAGTGTCATGCTTAAATGTTATTGAGAGAGGCGAGATGGGAACGTAACAATTTTAAATGAAGTAATTTGTATTTGCCAAAGTTTTTTTTCGTTTTGCATCCAATATCCAATTTTCTGAATAAAAACCGACAAAACATTCTTGTTTAACACCCTGTAATTTTTCAAAAATGATTGTTTGGTTTTTGATTAAGTCTTTGCTAATTGTTATAACCTTAAATGTTTTTGTATCAGCAAATTAAAGAGAATAAAGGAGATATATAACTAAGGTTGTGCTCATAAGTGAATCGAAGGATAAAGAATGATTAGCCGTCTGCGACTCACCTTTTCCAAAAGTGAAGTTAGTCAGGAATGCATGCCAGACTACGAACATGAAAAATGAAACAAATTCCATGCCTTCTTCAAGGTAACGGTTTTCTGTTTCTACCCCGCACTTATGGCACTAGGTTTAAGCTGATCACCAGCTCCCAGCAGTGAATTAAGGTTTCAAAATCGACCTGTTTTTATGAACGAAACGGTATTATGAAAATAAATTTTAAAAAAAGCTTGTAGCTGTCAGATCTATGTGGAAATGAATGCAAATGACGCAAATGGATGTTATCCGCTTCGCTCGACGGAGAGAATTGGGTCTCTTAGGAACATCTTTATATTTTACCATCGGTATTAGACAGAGAAATTAGTCCCCAGAACAACATTGTAAAAATTTCGATTAATTTCTTGAGACGGTCTAATTGACGGCGATAAACCTCAGTTTCGATATAATCAACTCCTACCTCTCAAGATGCAAAGCTCTTTGGTCCCTCGCTGCTTTGAGGTAAATTTGCTTTCCTTTATAACAATATGGTAGCTATGGTTACCATAGAAACACCTGGTTTCAGGAAAAACGATTATTAATTTTAGTGGGGAACTTCCTTGTTTCCTCTACTTTGCCACTGAACCATGGCAAAGATTAAACATTTATTTTAGGTAAAACTACGCAATTGTCACCAAGATCACGATCACTAGCTCAAATTTTGCAATAAGCGTAATTTTCAGCCGGTAGCGTTGACAAATTATCATTATGAAACATCATATTCGGTCTAAAGTAGCCTTTAAACTTTGTTTAAGAAGATTTCCTTCAAGTTCTCAAATAATCCAGTGTTTATCTAAGGAAACTCCACCATGTGCTAATAAAGAATCGCTAATGAAAAACTAATAAGAGAAGAATGTCTTTGACAAGGAAATATTGCCAGCCTCAAGAAACGTCAAGCCTTCTATTGCATAAGCTATACACAAAGCTCTAAACATATAATGACACTCTTATGTTTATATCAATCAAAAGGGTAAAATAAGTAGGGGCTGAGAAAATTTGTAAAAGAACTTTCTTCCTTTTTGCCTTAGGAAAATGTTGCACTTGTTTGTGGTTTTGATATCAAGAAGGGACTTTCATCAACCTCTCGCGTAATTTTAGTTTGAAAACTCGCTTTGGCCTCGAGGAAGTCTTCGAGCAAATACTGACGATTCGTGTTCGAATTTATCTGTTAAAGTTTATACGGCTTCATCTTGCGCGAAAGCCACAATGCCATAATTCGTGGACGTCAAGTATACGCAATACAAACGATTTGCTCGAAGCTCACGGGCTTCAGAGCTACAATACAAATTCAAGTTGACAGTGAGGACAAACAGATTAAACAAAATGCGATGTAAATTTACGCTGATACGCAAAATAATTAAACTTTATTGCTAAATTATTGCTTGACAGTTTTTAATAAATCGTCGACAATGTAGTTCAAATAAATAACCGGCGCTGAAAATATGACAATTTTTTTTCGTCTCACACAGTTTCTTGAAATGTGCTTGCGTTCTTTTAATATTACTCATAGGTTATTGAATTGTCTTCTGTTTTGTCTCAAGCGACTTTAAATCAACACGTAATAATGGCTCGATATTATTTCAAAAGTTCCTATTCTTGTAAAATCGTTCGCTTTTCTTCCCACAAGTTAGACAAAAAGCACAACGTTTTCCATCCGTATGATAAAATCATCCCGATAATTTGTGCACGATGGAATATTTAGTCGGCTTCACGCACTCTGTGCGATTTAAAACATAGTTTAGGCGCACTTTTACCAGAATAAACAATACATTTTTTCCCCATTATTTAACATAGTAAATGTTTTGTTCAAGATGGCAGACAAGGCAGATAACAGAAGCCGTTTATGTCTTTCTATACGACACCAAATGCCCTTATTAATAAATTATCTCTAATATTTTTCCAGCTTGCCTAATTCTTCGATGGAAGTTTCTCGAATTTTCAAATGACACTTGAAATTGTTTCAGTTCTCATTAGGTGTAATATACCGCTGCAAAATAGCACGGAAACTCACACTTCAATTTAATTAGAGAAATAAAACGTTGGAAAAATTGTGTGATCCACATTTCTAGTTCTCAAGTCTCTATTGCTTAAAATCGTGCTTTTTTTGCAATCATGTAGAGACCAAACTGTTCGAATAAAGTTCAGGTGGACTTATTTTCCAACGAGTACGATTCATCTTTCGTTAAATGTATTTCATTGGCGCCTTGAAACGAAATAAGTACGTGCATGTCAGAATATGGAATTAAAAATGAAGGAAATGCAGATGTTAAAAAAACAGAATATTGAAGTGAAGCTTGCAAGATTTACTTTGCGAAGCATCGTGTATGTTGTTAAAGTTTTCATCTTGAACCTTGCATTTTACTCTTGATAAAGGGTAAATTATGATTCGGCTGCTTTTCCCTCAAGTATTCATGAAATAATCAGTTCGGAAAGTCAAACACTGTCTGCCATAGCAATACTACTTCCGCTGAAGGAAAACTACTCATTGATAAGTCCTCAAGGCCACGCAAAAAAAAAAAAAAATTACATTCGTCGTTTTATAATCGAAAAAATCCTTGGAACATTTTAGCCATCACGGAAACATAACAGCATTGAGGTTCACAAAATCATGTGGGAACATTAAGCAGTAGGCTTGTAGAAAATCAAAGCGGTAAAACATTCAATAAATTTTATTCATACCTTGAATTATGCATTGCCTCTATTTCATTTTCTACGGTCTTCTTAAGAACAGGAATTTATGAAGAAACGATTTCTATGGTTGGGTTTTTTCTCCTTATAACTTTACTTTTACTGTGCTGTTTTGTAAACAAATAATAAAAAAAAAGGAAAAAGAAGAAAAAAGACAAATTATATGTTCCGCGTAACTTAACCAGCCCACTGAGGAGAATACGGGAACATAGAGAAAAATACTACCTTCATTTGTGGATTTTTGCCAATGTGAAAATCCTACTTAGGACAATTTTCCATGTCTCAATTCTGCGCTCAGAGATTTCCTCATTATTTCAGCTAAGACTTCTATCTCGATAAAGAAGGTTGACACATAAAATGCTTGGGGAAAAGACAAATTCGAATGATGTTCTGATGTTGTAGTTACCGCCTTTATATCTTAAATTCCTAACTTTTTGTTTTTTGTTTGTGCAAAAACGTAAAAACAGAAGTGAAACCAGAACAAAAATTGGCATCATCGAGCATCACTTGTCTTTTGTGAAGACACAAGGTTTGTAGAGAGCATTTTCGTGTGTTTTGTTTCTCCTGAGCGACATTGTTTTAGGGGAGATAGAACAAATGCCATTAATAAAAGCTATACGCAAATTTTTCTCAAGTTCCTTTTCTGTTTCATGATCAATAAGTCATGAAAAAAAATTCATTTTTCTTAATAAACCTTTTTTCTCTTTCTTCATTATACAGGTCCTTGAAAATTCAGATTTTTCCTACTTGAGTTTATACGATCGCCTTTGGTTATTTAGACCGATTATCAAAGAAAGAGAAAATTTATGCTAATTTCCATTGAGACAAGCCTATTTGTCTGGCATCACGCAGCAGATTCATATACGGGTTCAAGATGTTTCTATCAATCAATTCAGTATACATTGGAAAATTCTACTTTTTCCAGGAAATAGTAAATCTAAATTAAAAATGTCAAACACTATGTTTCCCAAACCAGAAATATCGAAATAATCGGCAATTTTAACGGCCGACAGATGCCACCAACATTGTAAAAATTTCGATTAATTTTCTTAGAAGGTCTAATTGACGGCGAAAAACCCTAAGAAAAGCAGATACTTATACGTTAAGTAGTACGTTGGACTTTTTAATCCAAAAACTCTCAAAAAATTTGGAATATCAAGCATATTTTCAGCCTATTTATTCAGCATATTTTTCGTTCATTCCTACAAAAAGATAAACACCTTGCAAAATTTATCGTGTTTTGACATTTGACGTTTAGCAACTTTGGTAATGATAAATAATTTATTCAACAGAAAAGTCATGTTCCCGTTTTAAGTCCAATTTAATTTGTCAGCTTTTGGAGTTAAATGCGCCGACGTGTTATTCTCATCAAACATCGCTCCTAAAATCGTCTGAAAATGTTGATAATCAATCCTATTATATCGTTGGGTGTTCTTTGACTGCACATCGAAAAACGAATGTATCAGCATCAAAAATATCTATTCAGTAATTTTGGTTCCAAATTTGAAGTGACAATGACTCGACCTCGACAAATACTGCAAAAGAAATGATATATTCTTATTGAGCGAGAAAAAAAAAACAGGTTGGCTAATTAACATTTACAAGTTGCTGATTATCCTCTTTTTTATGCAAAAGAAATCCCGATGATTGTTTAAATCCTTTATTTATCTACAAAGTTCCGTAACCAAAAGGGCAAGGAAGACTCAAACATAATGCTTCCAAACTATATCCGATGAATAATCGTTTCTAAGTTGTTTTTAACACATTCAGCATTTTGGACTTTGGCGACCTTAGGGAAATTTTTGAGGTAAACAGAGCAACATATTGTGTGCCATAGCTTTCGTGTTTCATAGAAATAATCATGTAAAGGTTCAGTTAGTAAACCTTGAGTATTAATAGTCAGCTCAATCTGCTTTCGCTGAAAAAAACCTTTAGTTAGTCTGCTTTTGAAATTGCACAATACCCTTATTTCAGAGTGAAGCCAACCTTTTCATTGTGGTATGCAGAATTAAAGGAGCCGCGGGTAGACATCCTTTTCGTAAAGAATGTGAACTTTCCAGGGATAGTGTTACTCAAATCACCCATCTGTGTTTTCGATTTGATGAACTTTTACCTCTCAAGTTGTAAAGCTCTTTGGTCCCTCGCTGCTTTTGAGGTAAAAGTGCTTTCTTTAACTATGGTTGCAATAGAAACACACGGTTTGAAGCCAAAACGATTATTTATTCTAGATAAGAACTTCCATGTCCCCTTTACAATGTCACTGAACCATGGCAAAGTTCAAATATTTGTTTTAGGAAAACGACGCATATGTCATTACGATCTCAAATTCTGCATAAGCGTAATTTTCAGCTGATAACATTGAAAAATTACCATTATGAAACGTCATATTCGGTCTAAAGTAGCTTTTAAACGTTGTTTCAGAAGGTTCCTTATGGTTCTCAAATAATTCAGTGTTTTCTAAGGAAACTCCGCCGTGTGCTAATAAAGGATTGTTAATGAAAATCTTATATGAGAAGAATGTCTTTGACAAGGAAATATTGCAAGCCTCAAAAAACGTCAAGCCTCCCATTGCCAAAGCTACACACAAAGCTCTAAACATACTTATTTTGTATCAATCAAAAGGGTTTCACTTATGTATGTAACTTCCTGAAGATAAATAGAGGCTGAGTAAATTTTTACAGGCAGGAAAAAATGCATTTTTTTTCTTTTCGCCGTAAGAAACGTGGCTCTTGTTTGTGGTTTTGAAAGTTAGTTCTCTAATCAAGAAAGGACTTCCATCAACCTGTCGTGTAATTTTAATTTGAAAACTTGCTCTGGCCTCGAGGAAGTCTTCCAGCAAAAACTGACGATTCATGTGGGAATTTATCTATCAAAGTTTATATAGCTCCATCTTGCGCGAAAGCCGCAATAACCATAATTCACGGACGTCAAGCGCAGGCAATACAAACGATTTGCTCGAACCTCAAGGGCTTCAGAGCTGCAATACAAATTCAAGTTGACAACGAGGACAAAAAAATTAAACAAAATGCGATGTAAATTTACGCTGATATGCCAAATACTTGAAATTTTTTGCTAAATATTTTTTAGCTCGACAGTTTTCAATGAGTCGTCGACAGTGTAGTTCAAATAAACTAATGGCGCTGCAAACACGACTTTTGTTTTTCGTCATACACACTGTCTTGTCTCAAGAAATGTGAAATCAACTCGTAATAATGATTCAAAATTATTTCAAAAGTTGCTATTCCTGTAAAATCGTTCGATCTTCTTCCCAGGGCTTCGTCACTACAAGTTAGACAAGAAGCACAACGTTTTCCGTCCGTACTATAAAATCATCTCGACAATTTGTGCACGATGAAACATTCAGCCAGCTTCACGCACTCTGTAGGAGTTTTAAAACATATTTTAGGCGCACTTTAATCAGAATAAACAATTAATTTCTCCCCCATTATTTAACATAATAAATGTTTTGTTCAAGATGAAAGACAAGACAGATACCAGAAGCTGTTTAGTTCTTTCTATGAGACACCAAATGATTTCATTAATAAATTACCTCTTATTTTTTCAGCTTGCCTAATTCTTCGGTGGAAGTTGCTCGAATTTTCAAAGTACACTTAAAATTGTTTAAGTTCTCATTATGTGTGATATGCCAGTGAAAAATAGCTCAATAATCTCGAACTTCAGTATTATTAAAGAAATAAAACGTCGGAAAAATTGTGATCCACATTTCTAGTCATCAAGTCTCTTTTGTTTAACTTTGCAATTGTGTTAGTCTCGATGCACGGTGGTTTAATTTCTAAAATTGAAAACTGTCAAACAATCTTTAGAACTTATACACGGACGAGCTTTTTTCAACAGTCGTTACATGTTTGTTTTGTTTCTGAGGCGAAGAACTGTACATAAAAACTCAAGAAAACGTTCCAGTAAAGAATAGTGAAATCGTTTCAAAGACAGCTTTCAAGACATGGGGTTTGCTTAAGCTAAGAGGCTTGCATTTTTCGGGGAACTTATTCAGCGTCGTTCTTAAGGCCCTGTTTACTATTCGAGTTGTTATCAGATAGTTGTATTTTAACTGTCGACTGGTCTCTTTCGCGTTTTTAACGACATAGAGAATACTTTACTTAGGAAGGCGATATATTAAATAGTGCTATTTTTGAAATTATGTATCGTCCAAACTGTTCGAATAAAGCTCATGTACGATTCATCTTTCGTTAAATGTGTTTCATTGGTGCCTTGAAACGAAGTAAGTACGTGCAGATGTAGAATATGGAATTAACAATCAAGGAAATGCAGATGTTAGAAATACAGAATATTGTGGTGAAACTTGCAAGATTTACTTTGCGAAGCATCATGTATGTTATAGTCTTCATCCTGAACTTTGCATCTTACACTTAACGAACCTTGGCTGGTTTTTACTGAAGCATTTATGAAATAATCAGTTCGGGAAGTTAAACGCTGACTACCATAGCAATACTGCTTCCTTTGAAGGAAAATGACTCATTGATAACAACTCAAGGCCACTCAGAGACTGGCATTAAATTCATCGTTTTATAATCGATAGCAGAATCCTTAGAACCTTTTTAGTCATCACGGAAACATTACAGCATTTAGGTTCATGAAATCATATAGAAAGATGAAACAGCAGGCTTGTAGAACATTAGACGTCCAATAAATTTTATTCGTACCCTGAATTATGCATTGCCTCTATTTCATTTTCTATGGTCTTCTTAAGGACAGGACTCTATGAGGAAACGGTTGCCAGATCCTTTTTTCCCTAACAACTCTACTTTTGGTGTGCTGTCATGTAATAGTAAAGAAAAAAAAAAGAAAAATTATAGGTTCCGCGTAACTTAACCAGTCCACCGAGGAGAATACGGGAAAATGGAGAAAATTGAATACTGCCTTCATCTACGGATTTTTGCCTATCTGAAAACATAGGAATTTAGGATAATTTTCTGTGTCTCAATTCCGCGCTCAGAGATTTCCTCATTATTTCAGCTGAGATAAAGAAAATTAACACGTAAAATGTTTGGGACAGAACAAATTTTAGTGATGTTTTTTATTGTTTTTGTTGATGTCTCTGTTACCGCTGTTATTTTTAACATAGCTAGTAAATTTGTCTACTCAAATTCAATTGCGCGAGCGTGCTTCATATTCCTATTGTGCACGCTCATGACGTCAGCAAACAAATCCCTCGAGAAATAAAAATTTCCATCGGGTTGAAAATGTTCTAGAGTTGCTCTCGGCTACGCCTCGAGCAACTCTTACGCATCTTTCGTGCTCTCCAAACTTCCCGCGTGCTTCGTATCTCGATGAACGCACGCTGACGTATGAACCAATTGTTAAATTTTAAATTCCTAACTTTTTGTATAATATTGCCCTACATAAATATCTCCAGCCCTCTCCCTCCCAAAAACGGTAACAAAAGTGAAACAAGTACAAAAATTGGCAGTATCGAGCATCACTTGTCTTCTGTGAAGACACAAGGTTTGTAGAGAGCATTTTCGTGTGTTTTGTTACTCCTGAGCAGTATTATCTTAGAGGAGACGGAACGAAAGCCATTAATAAGCTATCTGCAAAATTTTCTCAAGTTCCTTTTCTACTTCATAATCGATTACTCATGAAGAAAAAAAAAAAAAAAAAGCTTTTCTTTATAAACCTTTTTTCTCTTTCTTCATTATACAGTTCCTTGAAAATTCAGATTTTTCCTACTTCAGTTTACACGATCGCCTTTGTTATTGAGACCGATTATCATAGAAAGAGGAAATATTTGCATTAAGACAAGACATCGTTGTCTGGCATCACGCAGGAGATTCATAAATCGATAAATTCAGTATACATTGGAACATTGGCCTTTTTTCCAGGAAATAGCAAGCTCAAATTGAAAATGTCGAACACTATATTTCTCAAACCAAAAGTATCGAAATTATCAACAATTTAACGGTCGACAGATGCCACCTGTTTTTAAGGTGAGTACCTTTAAGCTAATCCTTAAACATGTTCGTGCTCATAACTTTCTCTGATACTTGCACAATACGCGATTTTAACTTTTGATAGATAAGCTATGTTTATGGACGAATATAAAACAACAAAAATGCACTGTTCTTATGTAAAAATAATTTTTCTGAGATGATTAAGAGCGGTTAATATGTGCTTCCGCACTATGCAAAAAGGTCAAATTCCCGCCTAATAAAACAGGGGAAATTGAACATAACATAGTGTCATGCTTAAATATTATTGAGAGAGGAGAGATGGGAAGGTAACAATTTTAAATGAACAAACTTGTATTTTCCGAAGTGAAAGTCAAACTCAAGTTTTTCAGGCATTAAGTACAGTCATCTCTTACCTTCCAAGATCCAACGTTCTTTGGTGCCCAGCTCCAGAGTTGTTGAACCAAACATGTTTTCTTTTATTACTGTCTGGTAGCTATGGCTACGATAGAAACTGTTGGTTTCAAGCCATGATGATCATTAATATTAGAAATAAACTTCCCTTTTCCTGTTTGGGCTCTAAGCGCATAAAGCTAAATTGGTAAAACGATACGCCGCGATGAAAGTAACTTTGTGCAACGGATTGACTGGAGTAATGCGTCTCGGACTATAAAATTTTATTGTCTATTCCTTGAAAGTGTCACGTCAGGTGCAGATGGAAGTATAATTATAGATCGTTTCTCAGTGTTTCATGTCAAACAAAGGCAATGCAGGTGAATTTGAGAGAAGAAACGAGAGACTTAAATAAGGATTCAAGGCAAGTCGAGTGAAAATGGTTTGAGACTCACACAAGAAGAGGAAAATTTAGCACTTCTTACTCCTTAGCTTGATGAATTTTATTAAATCGATTATAGTGTATATATAGTTAATCTATGTTAATGAGACTGGAAAGACAGACGTTTTCTTTCTGCCATCCATAATTTTCTAAAACGTGTTAGTTTCCTTGTATGATTCTTTATCTCATTTTCTACCATCAGTTTATGAAATAATACAAGTTGAAAGATTTGAGCTGCTACCCATGCACTAGACTTATTTATAAACATTGTTTGCGTGCGTTAAGCGTTTAAAGTCTGGTCAAACAGGTGTTCTTACACAATACTGCGTGATACGTTATAGTTAAACAAGCCCACTAGAGACTAGGGCTGCATACTGTGGTAGACCAAGCATACACCAGGGTAGGTGAGATCCGAACATAGAAACTTCTTTCCTTATTGTAGAGCCAGTAGAATCATTGTGTTTTCGCTAAAAATTTGGGTGGAAATGGCCGTGACCAAAAGTTGCACTTGCGAGGTTTGAAATTTTGAGGACTTTGTTTCTCCGACCAATCTATTAATAACGTTTTCATTGTGAGACATACACCCTGGGGTTGTTTACTGCGATTGTAAAGGACCTCTTTGCGGCTCTGCGATGATTTGCAACTCCTGCAGTCTTGATCACTCAACACAGGAAGTATGTTCGATCGAGAGTTAGGAACTTTATTTCTCAATCATTTATTCTCCAAAAATACATTTTGAATTTTTTTAAACTATCTAATGAAATATAAGAAATGTAAAGCAGTGTGCTAATTAAAATTTCCTCGATTGACCGACCGGAAACTTTAAAGAAGTTGACAAAATAATGAATGATTCCTCTCTTGAGAAATGCAATAAATTTAGAAAAAAGTTTCAAACTTTGCCATAAGCATGTTTTGCAATAATAGCAGAGTATGTTGATCTATTTTTCATTTCATCAAAATAATCCATTCAAAGCTCCTTTCTTCTTTTCTGCAAAATTGCGACAAACAATAGCGCCGTATCAATTTGGCTGTCGATTGCAACTAATCAAAATGAATTTTTTCTTCTAGGTATCATGTCCGGTTCCGACAAACTGCTAGTTTCCAGACTTATTTTTTTGTGATCTATGAGGTGATTTAGAACTTCGCATCAACTCTTAATTCTGTGAAAAATGTAGCAATACAGATTTTTTAGGGCTAGTGCCAAACTGTACCTAGCCGCCGTGGACTATAGCCACCGTAGGCTAGTAGTTTATATATAAAGTAGGATTCACAGTCTTTCACTTTTATGTTCACTGATTTCCTGCAACAAATTCCACCTCTGGCAAAGCAGACCATTGAAGAAACCTCACCATCTGCCAGTGTGGGGTGACCACCGTTTAGCCAGCCTGAGAAGATCGCACCACATCTATTACCCGGTACGCACTGGGTTGGCATTTTTGTTCCTGCATCTCCCACGAAACGATACCATTCCCCGAATATTAAGAAATCGTAGTCACATTTTTCTCCACCGTAGGGTGTGATGTAAGTGCTCTTTCTATCAGCATCACTCAGGTTTCTGTAGTTATAGCACGGATCGGCTAAAAAGTTGAATTTCGGTTAATGCGATGTTTATTATATTTTGTTATAAGAAAGCTTAAGGGAAAAAGCTATTATATAAACTGCGGTGGTTTAAAACGATTTCCTGCCCTGTGAAGAGCCGAGAAATCCATGTTAAACACGCGTATAATATTACGATAATTTTTTACATGTTTTTGATATCGCCAATCAGCTGTGTCAGGTTAATAAATGAATGGCAAAGCGTTGACCGTTCTCAATCCAGGGTCGCCTGTTGAGATTTTCTCGAATTATGGCTGCTAAAAAAAAACTAGAAAAATTCGTATTTCTAGCAGGCAATGTCACTCAAAACTGCCTAGAAAATAAAATAAATTATTTTCTCTCCTTGTGGACAAAAACAATGCACATCAAGTCCAAAAATATGAGATAAAAAATCAAATCTATCTTTCTTTATCCCCAATGTTTTGTCGAAGGACGTTTCCAAGCAAACTAAAGGTACTAAAAACTAACGTGATTTGTTACATGGCCAAACAAGAATAGCCATTCACTCAACATTATTTGCAGCGAGTTCAGCCAGTACCATCTCTAAAAAATATATAAGGCATGGATTAAAAGAGACTAACCTTTACAATTCAGACCATCCCCAATGTATTTAGGATTACAGGCGCAACTGTAGGAGCCCTGGGTATTACTGCAAGAGGCGTTCTTATCGCACATGTTCATTTGTGAGTACTCGTCAATGTCTGATGGGGATCAAGTGCACCACGTCACAACCCAGAGTTAGATGTTATGATGAAAAATGTTTTGGCGAATCAAGATATAATGAATACCTTTCCAAAATACTGCAAATCTAGTCTCAAAGGATGTGGGACAAAACAAAACAAAACAATCCACAATTTTTAATGAGGGATGAATTTTAGGATAAATGTTTGATTATTTCCAGTCTTATAATTTGAGCTAAAAAGACGTTTCAGATTACCTCCCACTTTGAGTAGCTGGGATTGTATGTATAGAAAGAGCAGCAATGGAGGTTGCCTCTCTTCCGTCATAAAGGGCTTTTCTGGACATTGAAGGGAAGTTATCAAAATCACTTGAGCAAGTTTGTCCATCTCCAGTGTATCCAGTGTGGCATGTACATACATGTGATCCAATTCTGTTGGTACAGTTAGCATTCACATGACAAGAAAGATGTTCTTGCCCATTCGTCAATATCTGAGAAATCACAGGCTTTCAATCACGATTCTTGGAGCATGATACATGTATAAACCTCCTTATTTTGAACATTTAGAGCATTTCATCCTCTTGCTTTCAATTGGGATTCAAGATTTTCATTTTCTACCATTGGTCAAAAATATTAAAGCAAGGGTAACTACGTTATCAAAATAAACAAAAAAAAACAAAGAAGGAACGTACAAATTAAACAAACAATTAAAAATACAAACACAAACAAACTAGTAGATTATAACGAGGCACTTACAATCTAAAGGCCTTTACCTGTGCAGTTCCGTCCATCTCCGTTAAATCCAAATAAACAGGTGCACACAAAGGATCCATTTGTGTTTTGACAAGTAGCGTTTAGGTGACAATCGTGAGTATTTTTTTGGCATTCATCAATATCTAAAAAAATGGGGAAGAAAAGAAAAATTATACAACGTTAGTGGTTACACGAGTGAGATATACGACTACGACTTTTTTTCGCGGATTGTGAAACCTATTATATCATTCTTTTCAAAAAGTCGCCTTATATTCTCAGTAAAGGCCTATTGTGTTCGTATAGCTAATCACATCACCGCTTTTAAGCTTGGCTAAATATATATATTATTCTCTTACTCGATACCTCACTTACTCATTATCACTAGTTTGCTGCTCTCACTCATGAGGTAGCCAGTTGAACACTCGAAGAGAAATTCCAAGTCAGCGGGAACCCGGGTATTATTCACTATATGTTAAATGAGGACAAGATGACCGAGTTTCTTAGTAATAAATTGTCTAATTATCTTGCAGCGCGGCTGAATGGTGCAGCACTGTAGTGGAATGTGTCATGCAGGACTGTTCTACATATTGTAGCGAAGAGATTAAATTCACCTGTGCAGTTTTGTCCATTTCCAGTATATCCAGCGTGACATTGACATACATGTGATCCAAGGGTGTTCGTGCATGTAGCATTCACGTGATAAGAGTGACTTCCTTTACACTCGTCAATATCTGTAAAATCATAAGCATCAAAAAAATTAATTGAGAAAAATATGCCGCGCATAAGCTTGGGGACCTTAGTCTTTCTGTCTTGTGGTTCTAGAGAGAGGCCCTTCAAGTTACCACTCACCAGACTTTTTCTCGGTTCCCCCAATTTCAACTACGTTGTTCTGTCCTGTAAGCCCTTCCATCAAGTCTCTCTTTGCCAGTTGAGATTTTTGAATGTTTATTGAATACAAATGTGTCATTATCACCATTTTCTTTAGGCCTACATTCATCTCTTTTTTATACAAGGATTTATTGTGTTGGTAAAATATGATAGTGCTTTTCCTTCTGTTGGGAATGGTTACAAAAGAAACGCATCAAGTACCTGTGCAGTCCCGTCCAAATTATTCCATTTCTGAAGTTTAAGGATACGTTTCTCAAAATGCGGCATTTTTGCCTTTGAGAAGAGATAACTCAAGAGGGATTTGAGATGAATGCAGGAATTTGTCATAAGTGTTTAGAAAAAAGGTTATTTTAAGAAATGCTTCCTAATTTTGATTGCGCAACTTTAGATGGGTGTTGAGGCTTCACATTTTGAAATTTTGCAAAGTCCTTCATTCATCCCAGTAAGCAATCTGTTTACTTGAGAAAAATAGTAAAAATACATGTTTCATGTGAAACTATATGTAAAAATCCTTTCTCAAGTAGGTCCAGGTCAGCCACAGCATGTGCTATTTAAGGGGCTGGGTATCAGGTTACAAAAAAAAAAAATACCGCATTCAAATACACATTTTCATAATCCTCAGGCCGATAGCTTTCTAATGATGTATAGTGTGCTATGATTTTGATGAAAACCATAGCTGTCACAAGTGATGCAAAAATGTCACTTTTTCAGGTGGAACCCCGCCTTAAGTTATCTCAGCAATAGGACATCAAAATCAAAATAAAAGATAATACGTAGAGGAACTCTGAAAGCACATGAAGATTTAAAAAAATCTGAAATTGAAAGTAAAATTATTCTGCTGTACTGATTGCGCTGTTGTTGAAGGTTGAAAAGTTATAAAAAAAGTGTGGCTGTACAAAGAGATTTTTCCTTCTATCTATACTATTTAAAAAAGTGAGGAACTAATAATAAATCACATATTCGATGGTTTATCATATAATACGAGAGGAAATCTTGCTCATTGCTCTCAATTATCCTTGTTCCTTTCGCGCTCGGAAAAATACCAGGCAACTCGTAAAATATCTGCGCGTATTATATTTTAAATCTTGGTAAAATTTGAATGCATGCATATAATGAAACCCGTAAATTAATAGAAATACGAGGTCGGGGCGTGAAAATTATTAAATTGCTTCTTGATCATAACCTCAGTTACGAAGACAATACTTATTATAAAAAGCTACTTTGCTCGACATGAAGTATCGCTTTTCTAATCTATGTTGGCAAGACTGTCCATTTATAATGTATCCTTTCTTACAGATGCAATTATACGAACCATTTGTGTTGGTACAGTTAACATTAGCATCACAAACATGACTATTATCGTTGCATTCATCAATATCTGTGAACATAACAGATTTGCAAAGGGTAACTGAATAGAGAAAAAAAATCTTAGCCAGTTTGTCGGATAACAAGGCAATTATTTCTGATGAACGGCTATTCTGCTTTTTTCTAAGTCTAAATTAATTTTACCTTGGCATGACTCTCCTTTTCCAGTGTATCCTTCCTTACAGGTACAGCTATGGGAGCCATTAGTGTTGGTACAATTCGCATTCACTTCACAATCATGGCTTCCATTGCTGCATTCATCGATATCTAGAAGCATAAGTGATGTATAAGAGGTAACGCCATAGCAATATGACAGTGGTGCGTGAAAACAGGCCTCTAAAGTGTGTGCTAATTCCCATGGGCGATAGTTTATGTGCAAAGCTGCTTGTTTTAATTAGTGTAGGCAACTCTTATTCACCTTGACATGACTGTCCGTCTCCAGTGTATCCTTCCTTGCAAGTACAAATGTGAGAACCATCTGTGTTGTTACAATTCGAACTGACATGGCAAACATGGTTGCCATCGCTACACTCATTGACATCTGAGAACAAAAAGGAATTGCCGAAACGTTACTTGACAGAGACAAACATCAAATTTCTGAGTTTTTAAAGATAGAGTTTTGTTTTATTTGAGGGAAACTTCGTTCTGGTATTTGCAAAGTCTTATGTAACGATTATACCTTGGCATGAGTGTCCGTCCCCAGTGTATCCTTCCTTACAGGTGCAGATGTGGGAGCCGTCAGTGTTGGTACAGTTCGCAGTCACGTCACAAGCATGGTTTCTATTGAGGCACTCATCAATATCTAGTATTACAAATAATATAGATATGTAATACTTCATAGAAAATCTGTCTATATGGTATTTACGCACGAACTCGTAGTATCGGAAATCGAGGGAGTGAACGCAAGAAACGAGTAGGATCTTTTATATACAGCAACGATTGTTTATGTACCGTAAGAGCAGTCTTTACGTGATGTATGAGGTTTATTATAAAGTTTACATGTACGTAAGGAGAGTAAATTCTTCTTTTGTTACATTTAATTGTCAAACAGACAATGGTTTATAAATCGATCATGAAAGATTTAAACCATTCAAACGTCCCTTCTCGATAGAAATAATGCAACATACTATCAGCTGGCAAAAAATATCTTAATACCTCTCGATACTTGAAGCCAGGCATGTTAAGCCTGAGTGTTCATAATCGTCTCTGTCTTTAAGTTGAAAACAGTGAATAAACTCCGCAAGATACACGTTTAGTTCCTCAGCCGATATTGTGTGTACTTCAATAATTGAAATGATAGACATTTTCAATAAGTGCTTGGGCGCTTATTGAAAGTTTCGATAAAAACTTTGAGGGAGAGGGGGAGGGGGCACTTATTTGTAGGGTGGGCGCTTTGTCGATTAGTCGAGAGGGGCGCTTCTTAAGTTATCTCAGCAATAGGACAAAAATCAAAAGAATAGATAATACATAAAGGAACTCTGCCAGCACATGAACATAGAAAAATCTGGAATGGAAAACAAAATTGTTTTGCTGTACTGATTGCACTGTTGTTGAAGGTTGAAAAGTTATATAAAAAAAAGTGTGGCAGCAGAAACAGATTTTCCTTGTATCTATACTATTTAAAAAGTGAGGGAGGAGAAGGGTGGGGGGGGGGGGGGGTTATCCGAGAGTGGCCGCATATTCGAGAAAAATATTCCAGGTAATAGTGAAATGATGAACCCTCATTCGATGTTTTATAATATAATAGGAGAAGAGACCTTGTTCACTGCTCTCATTTATCTTCGATCCTCCTGGGCTGGGAAAAATACTAAGCAACTCATAAAATATTCGAGCGTATTATATTTTAAACCAACGAAAAATGTGTGTGTATACATATGATATGATATGATATACATATGGTGAAACCCGTAACCTAATAGAAATACCAGGTCGGGGCGTGAAAATCTTTAAGCTGCGTCTTGATCATGAGCCCAGTTACGAAGACATTACTTATTATGGAAAGCTGCTTTGCTCGACATGAAGTATCGCAGTTCTAATCTACATTGCAAGACTGTCTATCTCCAATGTATACTTCCTTACAGATGCAATTATGAGAACCATTAGTGTTGATACAGTTTGCATTCGCATAAAAAACTTAACTATCATCGTTGCATTCATCAATACCTATGATTACAATAGATGTGCAAAGGGCAACTGAATAGAGAAAAAAATATGTTGGTCAGTTTGTTGGATAACAAGGCAATTACTTGTGATGAATGGTTATTCTACTTTTTTCTAAGTCTAATTTAATTCTACCTTGGCATGAGAGTTTTGTTTTTATTTGTGGGAAACTTCATTCTGCTATTTGCAAAGTCTTACGTGATGATTATACCTTGGCATGAGTGTCCGTCCCCAGTGTATCCTTCCTTACAGGTGCAGATGTGGGAGCCGTCAGTGTTGGTACAATTCGCAGTCACGTCACAAGCATGGCTTCTATTAGGGCACTCATCGATATCTGGTAGTACATATGATACAGATAGAATAATTCGTGCAAAGTCTGTCTTTATGGTATTTACGCACAAGATCGTAGTATCGAAAGTCGAGGGAATGAACGCAGCAGACGAGTGAGATTTTAAAGCAACGATTGTTTATATACCGTACGGACTGACTATATGTGATGTATTAGGTTTATTTATAGTATACATTACATTAGGAGAGTAAATTCGTCCTTTATAGCATTTAATTGTCAAACAGACAATGGTTTATAAATCGATCATGAAAGATAATAGCCACATAAATTTCCCTTCTCGATAGAAATAATGCAACATACTGAAAGCAAGCAAAAAATATCAAAATACCTTTCAGAACTTGAAACAAGGCATATTAAGCCTGAAGGTTCATAATATTCTCTGTCTCTAAGTCGAAAAGAGCGAATAAACTACGCAAGATACATGTCTAGTTCCTCAAGCGATATTGTGTATACTTTAATATTTTATTCATCACTTCACGGGTTTATTTAGAACCAACATCATGACAGGCTCCTGGTTGGCACGATAGCTCAGTTGGTAGAGCGCTGCACCGGTATCGCAGAGGTCATGTGTTCAAATCCCGTACAGGCCTGAATTTTTTTCAGGCCTTATTTCCACTACTGCCTAAGTAGTGCACATTCCTGCGAGGATCACTTTCATCCACGTCTTTATCCGCAGTTCAAATATATGACTTTCATATATTCTTAACTGTTTATTCATCACTTCACGGGTTTATTTAGAACCAACATCATGACAGGCTCCTGGTTGGCACGATAGCTCAGTTGGTAGAGCGCTGCACCGGTATCGCAGAGGTCACGTGTTCAAATCCCGTACAGGCTTTTTTTTTTCAGGCCTTATTTCCACTACTGCCTAAGTAGTGCACATTACTGCGAGGATCACTTTCATTTACGTCTCTATCTGCAGTTCAAATATTTGACTTTCATATATTCTTAACAGTGTTGGTACAGTTAGTATTAGCATCACAGACATCATCGTTGCATTCATTAACATCTGTGAACACAAAATATTTGCAATGGGTAATTGAATAGAGAAAAAATCTTCAGCCAGTTTGTTTGGATGACAAGGCAATTATTTGTGATGAACAGTTATTCTGCTTTTTTTCAAAGTCTAATCTAATTTAACCTCGGCATGATTCTCCTTTTCCAGTATATCCTTCCTTACAGGTGCAGCTATGGGAGCCATCAGTGTTGGTGCAGTGCGCATTTATGTCACAATCATGGCTTCCTTTGCTGCATTCGTCGATATCTAGCAGCGTCAGTGATGTATAAAGGTAATTTAATAGAAATACGATATTGGTGCGTCAAAGCAGGCCTCTTAAATGTGGGCTAATTTTCATGGGCAATAGCTTAGGAGCAAAGCTGTTTGTTTTTAGCAGTGTGGACTACTCGTATTCACCTTGACATGACTGTCCATCTCCAGCGTATCCTTCTTTGCAGGTACAAATATGGGAACCATTTGTGTTGTTACAATTCGAATTAACATCGCAAACATGGTTGCCATCGCTACACTCGTTGACATCTGTGAACAAAAACGAATTGCCAAAACGTTACTAGACAGGGAGAAAAACATCAGATTTCTAAGTTTTAATGGAAAGGGTTTTTTTATTTGTGGGAAACTTTATTCCGCTATTTGTTAGGTCAAATGCAATGATTATACCTTGGCATGAATGCCCGTCTCCGGTGTATCCTTCCTTGCAGGCGCAGATATAAGAGTCGTCAGTGTTAGTACAGTTTGCATTTATGTCACACACATAGATTCCAGTGCTGCACTCGTCGATGCCTGAGGACACAAGTAAATGTAGATAAAGGTAGCTTAATGGAGGAACAACACAAGAGATGAATTTTTTTTATGAAATCATTCATTTTAACTTTAACCCTGGGAGGAAATATGACGTCGTTTTGGCCTGATTATTGTCCGAAGAATTTATAATTCAGTGCAATCTAGAGTTAAAGAAAACAAAGTATCAGAAAAGTAAATTAATCGACTTAACTTGCCATTTGTCATCGTGACACCTTACGCCATTAAAGTGAAATTAGAGCTGCTATTTCTGCCTTCTACATCAAAATAGCATGGACTCAAGAACCGAAATTCGTGTGCAAAACTTACAAGAACTCAGCTCGTAGATTTAGTTCTTAATCTTTGACCACCATACACAACGCGTACTCTTATATGTAACGTCTTCAAAATGTCACGCATGTAGAACACTTTTGTCATACTTTTGCTTCATTTCACTTCACTGAGCAAACTTATTTGCCTACTTGTATAAACCCCTGCTGTTGTCAAATAGGATGCGTAGGAGAATGAGGCAAGTTTTCAGCATCTCAGAAAAATAATTTAGGAAAAAGTTTTAAAAAAGTTTTTGTAAAAAGTTAATCCGGATCGCAAATGATCCCAAAATTGAACTGTACATTCTTTAAAAATGCTTGGAATGACGTAGATTTTTCCCAGGCTCCATAAAAGGACTAATTTATTACTAATCTAAAGCTAACTGATGAAACTAGGTATTAAGAAAACAACTGGAACAGTGGTTATCTGCTACTTATTGGCCATTTTGTAACTTTTGGTTGTATTCGGGAGCCTACTTCACTTTTGTAGGAACGCACGCTTGGGTAACCACTGGGTAATTCAAACAGGCAGATATCACTGTAAAACTGAAATTTTACCGCTGGAATGCTCTTAAGTAGCCTCGCAGCTACTTATGTGCTCGTGCATGTTCTGTCAACGGATCGCTTGCCTCTTTGATTTCCAAAGCACATTTAAAACTTATCGCTCTTACCCTAACATTAATGAGAGGACAAAAACGCCAGCTTTATGACTTTTTTGTAGAATTGGTATTTTTAGATTTATGAAAGCTTTTGATATCGAATTTGAAAAATAAATCTGGCGGGGTATGGACAACGCGAACGAAAGTGCTCCTACAAGTTTCCTTCTTTAATGCTTACCATTTTCATGATCAAACTGAATACTTTATCGTCTTGTCCATATATCTATTGATTAATTTTGTCCGCTAGCTTTTAGCTTTATGTGAAAATAAGATGATTACTTTCTATTACTGAGGACATCGACAGTGACACATCGATGTGCTGAAATTTCGACCAACTTCTCTCTTTTGTTCAAATATGTTTGTTTTTTACTGTTGACTTCTGAATAAATAGCAAAACTTGAGTGACATCTGAGACTTACTTTTCATGTTATCATCACTAAGGTATTCTGAAACGTATTTTCCAATGAACACTGCTGCGATGATTGCAGAAATTGCCACTGCAATAGCAACAAGAATGACCATAACTCTTCGGCGGGATCTAGAAGAACGATTGGCAGCTGTCAGTAGATCTCTGCTTCCCGTAATGGAGAGTTGTTCTCTAAGATTTGCAGGTTTTGGATGGATATGATCCAAAGAGATAGTCTCATTTTCTGACGACGCCATCTCAGATGAGATCTCTAGGCGTGAATGCAGGATTTACTTCACTCTCAAGCAGATGATTCCCTTCACTCGAAGTTTTAGCTTATAATCATGAAAGGTTAACACAGCATCTTTCTTAATTGTAAAAGTCTGTTCGTCGACGTGGCTTTCAGTTTCGAGTTTCGGTTTCGTAACTGTTAATGATGCAGTCATGCGTGATATTTCATGCATAAACGTGACCTTGAGTCTCGATTGTTTGAGCCACATGTAGCTTTCAGGCACTTTCCAGTACGTTAGGAACTCGGTTTCTTTTCCTTGACCAAAGAAAATAATTGATGAGCAGGTTTTCTTGCCTTTACCTTTTTTTTCTCGCTTTCTTTCATTTTCGTCTACCCTCTTTTTTTCTTCCTTTTTTTCCTTTTTTCCCTTTCTTTCTTTTAGTACCCACTTCTCAAATCTTCAAAACCTCGAAACGTTGACAAAACTCTGCACTCGTCTGATGTCGCTGTTACCGCGGATATATCTTAAATTCCTAATTTTTTGTATAATAGGGCCCTGAATTATTAACTCCAGCCCCGACTCCCTCCCCAAAACGTTAGAGACAACAATGAAACGAGAACAAAAATTGGTAGCATCGATAAACACTTGTCTTTTGTGAAGACACAAGATTTCTAGAAAGCATTTTCGTGTGTTTTGTTACTCCTGAACTATATTATTTTAAGGAAGACAGAGAAAAAGCCGTTAATAAAAGCTATCCGCTGATTTTTTCAAGTTCCTCTTCTACTTCATGATCGATAAGTCATGAAAAAAATATTCATTTTCCTCAATAAACCTTTTTTCGCTTTCTTCATTATACAGGTGCTTGAAAATTCAAAGTTTCATATTCGAGTTTACATAATTGTCTTTGGTTATTTAGACCGATGATCATAGAAAGAGGAAATTTATTCTAATTTCCATTAGGACACGCCATGGTTGTCGGTTTTTGACTTAGTCTTTGCTAGTTGCTGTTACCTTAACTCTTTTTGTATCAACAAGAAGAGAATGAAGGAGAAATAAGGCTGCTCTCATCCGTGAATCGAAGGATAAAACTTTCTTCGCCGTCTGCAACTCACCTTTTCTATAATTCAATAATGCAATCTAGGCTACGATCATGAAAAATGAAGCAAATTCCGTGCCTGCCTCGAGGTAACGGTTTTTTTTTCTACCCTGCATGCATGGCATAACTTTAAGTTGATAACCAGCCCTCATCAGTGGATTCAACTTCCAAAATCGACCTGTTTTTTTGTGAACGCAACCGTTTTATGATAATAAATTAAAGAAAAAAGCTTAGGCCCTGTATGAAATTGGCCGAGTATGTTGTGCTCTTAGAAAACGCTTCTTTCACCCAATTCAATTCGTGAGCTATGAAAAGTGCCTCATAGGATTCCCACGCAGTTTTCAGCAATAACTGCGATCACTTACATTTTTCGTGGAAAATGTACTCGAAGCCCTTAAAGACAATCAAAACAAAAGTCAACCAGGAGAAGGCAGTTTCAAAATTTGTGGCGTTCTGGTCTATAATATTGTAGACGGGCCATCAAAACTTTCTCTGTCATCTATTAGCATACCTGAAGACAAAGAAAAACGATTTGATTGCAACATATGCGAAGCGTTGAACGACAATCGTGCACCATCTGAAATTGATATACGATAGACGATGTGCTACTATGTCATTCATTTATTGTTCAAATGTTTGAGTTATTAATCTGGACAGGAAAGGATATTGAATAACAGAAAGTGAACAAAAAATCGTGCACTGCCCGACCCATTATGTTCGTTGAGGACAGTGTGGATTCAAGACCTTTCGTCCGTCACTTCGGGAACAAGTTTTGTCGAATACTCTTTTAGTTTAAAAGAAAGAAATATGTTTACGTTAATTTTGTGTTGCTATCTGTATTACTATTTACCATAATTCAGTCCATCCTCGCCGTGGCCAGAGGCCCCCAATGATGTTTGCCCTATACCTTCGCGACAATGTCCTTTACGCACAGCTTTTTTTTCAATTTATCCGTGACAAATTTCCCGCGGAATTTTCTAACGACAATTTACTCATGACACGTGACCCGCGAAAATTGGTCACTCCTTTCCTGTAACACTTGAACTTAAAATTAAAAACAAGGGGAAATAATAAGACCATTATTTTCTCTTGATGAAAGCAATTTATTAAAGAGACTATTTGTTGCACTATTGTTACCCTATTGTTACCCTATTTGTTAACCTTTGCTACCCTAATAGTAGCAGTATGGAGGACGCTTGTCATATATGAACTTCGTAATGGGCCTCGCCCAACAAAGAGTCTCTGTGGCTCAGTGGTAGAGCATCGGAGCGCGGAATCAGAAAGTTTGAGGTTCGATTTCTCATGGGAACTCGGAATTTTTTCTTTGTTCCACGCTCGTGACAAGACGAAAAATAACATCTTTCTCTATTTCTTTAGCGAGCTCAAAACCTTACCATCTTTCCTATTCTACTCGTTACCCTGTGGGTGTGTTCCAAATAACTTAGCTCAAAAGGTTTAGGCATAAGGTGTTTTATGGAGGGGAAACTCAACTTCCTCTTTTGTCAGAGGGGGAAAGTTTCTAAAGAAACTGTGGTGCTGTGTAGGTGGTAGAGTATAGCAGGGTAATTTAGTATTATCAACTGAGTTGATATCTTAAATTGGCTACCGTAAAGAGTCTTACAACTGACTTTTAGAGCGTTGGCCCTTCGTCAGAGCAAATAACGAAGTACTTACGCTCGAAACGTCAGCCTTAAACTCTCTATGGTGGCGAATTTACCTTATCAACTCAGTTGATAATGCTAAATTACCTAATTACCTCCCTTACTTTCCGCTGAGCATCATTTAATTAGTTCTGGATATGAAAATATTTATGCAGTCCATGGAAAACCAACGAGTACGACGGAAATGACAAAGTATTCTCTGAAATCAATGTAAGTTTTGTTTTCCAGCAAGCGTTAGGGGCAGAAAATCTGATCGTTAAAATTCAAAAAGGGCGAATGCTCGCAGAACTGATACCACATTGAGATATTCTCCAGAGGAATATAGAGGTAGAATTGGAATTTATAACTCGCTAGTTTCAGTCTCAAATATTCCATAAACCGGGAAGCCAACCATTGTATGAAAAAGGTTCAAGGGGAAAATGAAAATAGACCAGCATATATTCAAGTCCTTTTGTTTCATCTCTACATACTCAGGGTACATATCGTAAAATCACACAAGTCATTTTTATGAATTCTCGCTTCCAAGCCAGGTCTTCACCAGGACAAGCATTGTTTTGGTTCATCCTTAAATCGAAGAGAGGAACGTCACTAATGGAGAGAATTTTTTCCAAGTGTCATAATTACATGTATTCACATCGCTTAATCAAGTCGAAGATTTTTATAAATGAAAGTAATAATCAGATTTATACAGCGCCAAATTCACTAATTGTCCATGGTGTTCTACATTAAGATTATTGAAAAACTGAAAGAAAGGGAGAAAAGGAAAAAAAAAAAAATATATATATATATATATATATATATATATATATATATATATATATATATATATGTATACGAATAGACTAATTTAAAAATTATAAGATAATTAAACATATTTATCATCAAAAAAAAATAAACAGGGTTACGACCTTGTTCAAAAAGATACGTTTTTAAACGTCTTTTAAAACTGTCAATTGAAGAACTAGATCTTATTCCAAGTGGGATCGATTTTCATAGTCCTGGTGCCGCCACAGGAAACGTTCTCTCTCCACAAGTCTTTAGTCTCGCTTTCGGGGTCGCCAGAGGGTATTGAACAGAGAACCTTAGTGTCCCTTTAGAGGTGCAATAATTAAGAAAGTGGCATATGTAGCGGGGCACTGCTCCATTGATAGCTTTGTAGATCAGTGAAAGAATTATATAAACTATACAGTGACGGACAGGAAGCCAGTGGATCTCCTTTAGGATAGGGGTCATGTGATCAAATTTCCTAGTACGTGTAACAATTCGAGCTGCACTATTTTAAACGGATTGCAATCTTGTAAGCAGACGCTGAAGTAGACCATATAGTAGTGAGTTGCAGCTATCTAATATTGAAGTAATAAATGAGTGAACAACAATTTTCTTCTTCAATGTACTTTCTACTTTTGGCGACTACTCAAACATACAAACCATACACTGCAACGCACGTTTTTTCGTACCCATTATCGCCATAACCCCATTTGAACAAGTCCTCGCTGTACCAGATTTGGAATTCTTGGTTCGTCTCCACCGTCAGAGGGGTAGACAAATTATCAAAAAGCAGTTGTGGCGATTCGGTTGTGGCCCAAGGCAGGCTGTAAAACTTGCAGTCCCGATAATCTGATAGGAAATTACTCTTTGGGAGAAGAAGATTACGGTTTTTGTCAGTTATCAACGTGGCCATTTGGTTGGGAATGAGACGGTTCCAAAGGCATCCCCATTTGGAGTGAAAACTTGACTTTCGTGCATCACAGGTGACGTAACCAGATCTGTAGGTTAATTTGAATGTAATGATGTTACCGGCTTTGAAAGTTCTAAAGAAACCATACGAATCATCTCTTGCTCCAAAGCAAACTGTAGATGGCGTCATCTGTACCCATCTTACTGTTGGGAAAAGAACCAGCACATATGTGATGAATTGATTTTGAACAAAAGAATTTGAGTTAGGTAAAAAGAACACACGGCAGGACAGCCAGCCGCTTAGTCAGACAGATGGATAGGAAAGCAGGAAGGACAAAAGGGGATTCAGACATCTGGAGGAGCAGACGGAAGAGTGGTTGGCTGAATAGGACTGACAGTTGGATTCATCGAAAGATAACTTAAAGGGTGAGGTAGAGTTTTTCATAAAAGTATTTCACCAAATGAAAATGTTTTTTTACCTACCGTTTCTTTCCTCGCAATTGGTGCCCTTGTATTCAGGCGGACAAAAGCATCTGTAACCTTTGTCTGTAAATCCTGTCTGACAAGTGCCATTATGTTGGCATGGAGTCTGTCCACAAGTGTTCTAATGTGAAAACGAGGTTTAAAAGCAGATATATGCCAATCGAAGTGGTAAGTTGTAATGGTACTATAAAATGAAAACTGAAACGTCACATGAGATCAGATCAACTGAACAACCAGCCAGGCAACAAATCAACCATACAAACCAATTGGAAACAAACATTGCGCAGCTAGCCAAACAACATGTCAGCGAATCACCTTAACATCGAACATTTACGAGCTAAACAACCCGAGGTTGAGCCAACTTTATATACTACTCTACCAAATGACAAGTAATGTTATTCAAAAATCACCAAACCCAGGATAAACGAAAAGCACAGATAAGAATGTACTCACCATTGTTCCTTTATATATGTAGTTTGTCCAAGACTTGAGATCCTGAGGATGTACGTTGTGTGTGGAATTATTTAGTTCGCATTTTGTGATCACTGAAGATCCGCTGGTCATTAATTCGTTATAACTGACGCAGTTGGGTTCCATGTAGCATAGAGCTGAGCAGAAGTCTTGCACAGGGGATTCTACGGTTCGTATCAAGTGGTTTATGAACCGTTTGCCAGGGAAAGCAAGAGAAGATGTAAATTCCATCTTGCGACAGAAATCTTTTGGAAATTGAATCGGATTTGATTAGTACCGTTTACGGTTTAGTCTAGACAGGTTAAGAACCAGTTTCGTTTTTGAGGGACTGAGCAAAGCCAATGGAGTAATGAAACTTACGAGTTGTATAACAACATTCCAACATTGATTTTTATTATAAGAAGCCAGTCTGAGTTAAAATATCTGAAATTTTTTGTTTTGGCTGCGAGGGCTTTTTGATATCCTTGAGTTATTAATGTCACTAGTTAGTTAAATTCATGTGGATAAGACATAAATTCCACACTTGCCCTAAACTTTAAACTTTTTCTTAACTACTCGTAGAGAGAGAGACTCCCTAAGGGTGATTAGCGTAAAAAGAAGAGGAAGAAGAGAAGACCGATGAAGAGTCCTGTTGCTTCTCGATAGCGGGGAGTTTTGTTACCCACTAGTTTCTCCGGTCCTTGCATTGTAACAAAAATAACTGGGAGTCCGTTTTAATTTTAATCATACAGTAGGAAGACCTGCATTTTTTATGCGTGGGCTGCGATTGGCAACTTAGAATTTGGGTTGTTTTAACAACACTAAACAGAAAAAAATGTTTTGTCATTATTAAAAAAAAATCAACACGTCGGCCTTAGGCTGATCGTTCATGTGACATAAAAATTTTTCCAACAATTATCTTAGAATTTTGATAAATAAGTTTAGGCTGGATGATTTCAAGTCTAGTTAGCTATATAACCTTTATATCTATGGGAAAAACTGAAAATAACGAATATGAAATTGAATGTGCGTCTGACTTAGTTGAACTGTAATTATTTTATGTCAGCTCGGAGGAAATGAGAGTATAACTCACCTTCTTCACCCGCAACTTTAATTATCAATAAAGACAACAGGGCGACCGAGAAGTAAAATTTTCTGGAAGAAGCCATGGTAAAGACTAAATTGAGCGGCTGCGTAGGATAATCGCTGATGACTTCTGAAAATATTTTTATCCCTATTTACTTCTTTTGCATGCAAAGAGTTCTAATCACACATTAAGGGGATGTGGATTTTCTTTGCGACTTTGTGCTTTGCAGGGCTGCGATAGGCTCAGAATTTAGCTTAGGCGGCACTCGATCTGATTAAGGTAAATAAAACTCTTTGAAAATGTGTCAATTAAGATAAGCTCGATCGATTGAACAGCATGCGAAATATTCCGCTACTGAGATAATTGTGAACGGAGTTATTATTGCGCCTCTAGGTTTTAAACATTTTTGACCACATGATGATCGACTAAAGGAACAGGTGTAAAGGTTATTCCCAGAGGATCAAAATATTATTTTTTTTTACCCTTCCTTTGCCGTTACTGAAGCCGGTGGACATGGAATAAAGGATGTGGCTTGAAGTAATTAATGAGGTGTCTGAAAAAGGAGCAGGTTTAAAGCTTATTCTCCGCACGTCAAGTTTAAATCGAGAGAAAAGTTCCATGCTTTTGTTGATGCCCTGTTACTAAGATGAGAACGTCATTTTATTTGTGGACACAGAATTCCTATTCATATACTTTATTTCCAAATTCTGATAACTTTATCAACCTTCAGTAGTTCGAGATTATCAATTGCTTTTGCAGATGAAAAGAAAATCAGAAGCAACGTCAATTACTTCACCGTTAGTTCATTTCTCTAAACTTATGAAAAAAAGTTATCTTTCACAAACAAAGATCTGGTCTTTCATTTGAACCATTATTTCGGCGTCTATTTTAGAGAATCAATAGCACTCTTTATTCATACAAGAGTGTTACTTGAAGTAAATAAATGTTTTCTTTTTGTTGGCTGTTAAGCCTCCTTGACTCTGTTCAAAGCTTTTTACGCGTGAATGAAACGTTTTGGCTCACTTTTGATGGCTTGGAATGTAGGTCCTGCAGCACAGCAGCTTAACTTTGTTGTAACCGCTGGCTAAAGAAGAGAAGATCAATTGTTCCCTTAAAATTTCAAGTGTAAACGAGCGCCAGGTAACTTGAATCGTGAAAACATCTAAACTCAGCCATAATTGTGTTAGGCAAATACGAACTTTTTGATTTGTTCAAACCTTTCACTCTGATTGCGCGCCTCTTTAAATGCTATGAGTCGGAAACCCATTATTATCATTAATTATTTTGGGTTATAGATGCACGTAGATCTTCCTCAGCTCAAAGATTATGGAGGATTAAGTCAGTGGAGGCGAGAGTGATAAGTTTATCAGTCACATATTTACGCGTGGTTCTTCTCGCAAAGATGTCTGAACGGCTGCATAGACTCGTTCATAGACGTACCTTAAAAAAATAAAACAAAACTAAGGGAAACAAACAGAAGCCGAAGACGTCGCCGCCAATGCAAATTTGTAAAGGTCAGCGCTGGAAATTTACATTTAAAAGAAATATTCTACGGTTCTAGATGCCATGCTATGATGTTTTTCGTAAATCGTCTAGTAACACTTGTCAAATGTTTTAATCGTGCCAAAGCGGATCAACCTTGGAACTTCACCATTTCACATTATAGGATGGTCACAAAACTTAAAATAATGGAAATAATGATTATGATGAGAAATAAAATTTGTTAATTTCGTGATAGGCGTCTATCTAGATAGCGATTTATAAGTCCTCTTTTCACGTGGAGTTATATTCCTCAAAGTCAGTCTGTACCACAGTGGCGCAGATCACAAGTACATAGTGGCTGAAAAAGTTTTGTAGATATGGTAGGATTGATATTTTATACTTTAATCTGATCGGTGGCAACAGCCTATACTTTTGTGTGTAAAGCAGACCTTCCTGTCAATTTCCCCATCTTCCATTGCGGGATTAGCACCACTTAACTCTTTAACCCCAAAGATGTGATCGTTAATTCTCCCTTCAAGGTGCTTTACATTTCCTTATGAATTAGCTTAGGGGGTTTAATGTTAAATCGGGGGAACAACTTTTTCCTGATAATTGTGGGTATTCTCATTACCTATTTCCCAGATAATGAATGGATTTTGTTTGGAGAAGGAACAGGTTAATCGCCTCTACGAGTCATAGGGTTAACCATCCTGGGTTGGCTTTACTACATTTATAACTATCAACACAGGTTGTTGGAGTTCTAGCTCCTACAGCTGTCACGAAACGGTACCAGCCCTCGGAGAGTTGTGTGTCACGGAACACTGGACCATTTAGCGGTGTGTCGTCAAAGGTATTTCTTTTTTCGTCACCCTGTTTCATAACACGGATCGGCTACAAATTTAAGTATTAATTTTAAAATAATTGTAATTATTGCAATTAAGAATTAATGTTTTAGACGTTTTCTAAGTCTGATAGTTTATTATTGCCCGGGACATGTTGATAACAAGTTAATTGCATCGTTTAATTTTGTGTCAGAGATACCAGTTGTTTGAGATTTCTTGAAAAGATCTTTCCTATCAAATAATTGACTAAGGGCCTGTTTTACATGGAGGTGGGGGACTCCAGGTAGGTGAGGTAACCCGCCTAGCCGTGGTCGAAAAATAAAACGCGTTTACATGCAATCTTACAACCCCAGGGTGCTGAGGTGAGGTTTCTTGAGGTTGTTGTTGTGCTTGCAATTAAGTAATTTGAGCAGAGGCGTCCCAAGCTCACATCCCGCAAAAAAGGGGAAAGATTAATTCTCGGACACATATGTATTTATTCATGAAAGCGTCACGCGTTGTGTTACGCGGTGTTTGGTTTCGCGAGGAGCCGTTGACTTAATAAGTTATACGGAATAGTTTGGGAAACCAAAATGGTCGATTTACATGGCTAAATATTCCGAAATGTGTACATTTTACACTTTAGTGTGTCCGTTGCGGTTTCTGGTGATTTCTGCCGTGAGACGGCTAGGAAATAAACAGAGTTTTAAAACATACATGTTTCGCTTTTGAGCTTCTTGCCATGAACGCTACCCCAGTTAGGCGGGTTAACCCACCTTGACACGTTTACATGGCAAATTGTCACCCCGGCTGACCGGGCTACTCTACCTGGCAGACCGGGCAACCCACCCAGGCGGGTCACCCCACCTATCATGTAAACGTGATCAAAAGAAATTTTATGGTCAGGCAGGTTACCTCACCTAGGCGGGTTACCTTACCTACCTGGGGTCCTCCACCTCCATGTAAACTGGCCCTAAAGGGAGAATTGATCAACGAACCTGTTTCTCTCAGAAATTCATCTTGATAAATTCAAGATGAAAGCTCATTTAAAAAGCCAATCAAAGCTAGATGATATTTATTATATTTAAAAAGTGCCGGAAGGGGATTGATGTATCAAAAAAGGAGACAAGTATCTTAAAAAATCGACTGTCTCCGAAGATTATTGATCATTCACCCGAAGGAACAGTGGAACCGGTTTTGTTTTACTGACATCTGAAAAGTGAGAATTCATTGTCTCATGTAACCTTAAACTGGTTACATGTAGAGAATTTGAATAGCAGGCGATAAGAGGGTTTGGCCTTTGGGAAAGTCATGTAGACTGATAAGTGCGACAGAGACACCTTCTCCGTTACCGGTCACATACACACCAGATTTTAAATGGTCGTCATTTCGGACCTCTTTCTGGCGTTGGTTTGTTTTTGTTAGAAAGGCTTGTATAAGAGCTACTAACGTAGACATCATTGATATTTCACACATTTCACCCAACACGCTTTCCTGCAAGATTCACCTGTTCAGGTATGATTAAGGAATACTATACTCCTACAATTTAAACTATGGGTGACTTGTAATGATTCTTTCTCAGGAGCCACTCCTATAGGCGATACATTAATTGTCCTTTAAGCTTACTTTAGCCCACTAGAGACTATAACCTTAGCTCTCTACTGACATCAAAGACTCACTCTTGCTTCAAAATCTCCCCAAAATACGCAATCTTTGAAGTTTATCGCAGTACTGAGCAATATTTTGGTAGAGCCTCTTTCACCTGATTAATAAATGGATATTGTAGGGAGAAGTAACAGGTTAATCGCCTCTAGGAGTCAAAGGGTTAAACAGCCTGGGTTGGCTTCACCACACTTATAACTATCCACGCAGGTTGTTGGAGTTCTAGCTCCTACGGCTATCACGAAACGGTACCATCCCTCGGATAGTTGTGTGTCACGGAACACTGGACCATTTAGCGGTGTATCGTCCGTGGTTTTTCTTTTGTGATCACTCTGTTTCATAACACGGATCGGCTACACATTTAAGTCTTGATTTTAAAATACGTACTTGTGATAAAAAATGTTTTTAACGTTTTTTAAGTCTGATAGTTTATCATTACCCGGGATACGTTGATAACAAGTCGATTGTATCGTTTAATTTTGTCTCTGAGATACCAATTCTGTGAGATTTCTTGAAAAGATCTTTCCTACCAAATAATTGGCCAAAAGGACAATTGGTCAACGAACCTGTTTCTCTCAATTTAAAAAGTTAAGTTATTATCCAATCAAACGTGGATAATATCAATATATGCAAAAGATACCAGAAGGTAATTGATGTCTCAATAAATGAGACAGATATCTCAACAAATCAACCTCTCTCTAAGTAGAGCTTCTCAGATATTCGGTCTTTTGCGACAAAAGAAGTACTACTCCTAGCTTAGTCCTTATACACAATCACAATGTATTTTACAACACAACTATCGTGGTAGAAATACATCATAACTACATAACCAAATAGAATGTTCTAGTTTTCCATGCTATGTCATCAGAAGGTTTTAGTATCAATGTCACGGCCTGCAGTGATTAAGAATTCTAGAAATTATTTACAGTCTCTATGAACATCACACCTAACACGATTTAAAAATCCTTGTAAAGGATGATGCTAATTAAAGCATGACTGAACATCATAAACAATTTGCATATAATCACGGACTGCCGTGACCCATCGTGGATGTCTTTTAGACAGAATAACAACTACATGTAGAGAGGGCGTGGGTATTAAAAGCTGCTTTAGTTTCCGCTAACGACCTGAGTAAACATCAAGAGTTCTAAACATTTAGCAATAAGCAAAGTACAATGCTCAAAGTTGTGCTTAAAACTTACTCAGTGAGGCTCTTCCATTGGAATAAGATGATATTAAGATCATTTGGAAGCTCACTAATGCCCAGAGTTGTTGACATTTCATGGAAATGTGAAATTATTTAAGTCGCTGTTATACATTAATGTACATGTGCCAATAAATCGATTTGTGAATCCTTTCACTTTGCAGAATGACTTGCTTATGGCATTCAGTCTGTGCCACAGTAGCGCAGATCACCACCAGGTACCTTTTGTAGTTTGTAAATAAAGTAGGATCCGCAGTCTTTCACTTTTATGTCCCTTGATTTCTTGCAACAATCTCCACGTCTGGTAAAGCAGACCTTGGAGGAAACCTCACCATCTGCCAATGTGGGGTGACCACCTTTCAGCCAGCCTGAGGAAGTCGCACCACATCTAAGATCCGGTACGTACTGGGTTGGCATTTTTGTTCCTGCATCTCCCATGAAACGATACCATTCCCCGAATATTATGGTTGAGGATTCGTCGTCACATTTATCTTCGTTTTCGGGTGTGATGTAAGTGCTCTTTCTGTCCGCATCGCTCAGGTTTCTGTAATTATAGCACGGATCGGCTAAAAAGTTGAATTTCGGTTAATGCGATGTTTTATATATTTCGTTATAAGAGAGCTTAAGGAATGAAGCTATCATTTAAACTGCAGTGGTTTAAAACGATTTCCCGCCGGGAAATTCTTGCTAAACACGCGTATAGTATTATGATAATTTTTTACATGTGTTTAATATCAAAATCAGCTGTGTCAGGTCAATCCAGGGTCGCATGTCGAGATTTTGTCGAATTATGGCTGCCAAAAAAAAAAAGAAGAAAAATTAGTATTTCTAACAGACAATGTCACTCAGGGAAGTAAAACAAAATACGAAAAGAAAAACCTAAAGTCAGGTCTTTGACCTGTAAATAGTATTTCTCGTGGCTGAGAACGAAAATCAACAACTGGAAGATTCGCCACAGGCCGATTTCGGCCGTGAACGTGAAAATATTTCTTTGGTTGGTAAGGAAAAAGTCAATAACTGAGAATTTTGTGAAAAGAAAGCTACGCCCATTGTCTGTTTCTGTAATGGTTGAACGCTTTTTTTCATCTTGAGCTTTATCGCCGACGCGCTATACGACTTTTTTTTGCGGATTGTGAAACCTATAATTTCATTTTTTTAAAAAGTCGACTTTTCTTACCAGTAAAGGCCTATTGTGTTTACGTGATAAACAAAATAATAGATGATCGCTTGCAGATATGGAACTTCTCTTCTCATGTTTATCTCGGTACGAAGAGATTATAACAGTTTATATTCTCTTGCTCGATACCTTACTCGTTCGCTGCTCTCGCTCACGAGATAACAAGTTGAACATTCGAAGAGAAATTCTATATCAAAGCACACCCAAATATATATTCTCTATTTACTGAATGAGTACAAAATAGCCGAGTTTGTCATACAACCTCAATACAAAATCCCTCAAAAGTTATCATATTCGACGAATTTCAATGCATGACTGTGGCGCGATCACTCAGTGATCACTTTTCATACAGCCCTGCAATCATCGACTGCTGACCACAAAAAAGGTTGTTGATGAATGTAAAGCCATCAACCTTGTTAATAAGTTCTCCCGTAAAAATTTCTCAGGGCTAGAATTATTTGACTGTGAAAAAGATTTCTGTGTCGTAGTGGAATTGTAGTGAAGTAAATAGTTTTTCTTCGAACTGAGCAGATATGCCTGGAAAACTGTGTCGGAGCCGATTACTGCTGAAGCAATAGAGAACCTTTTTTTCCATGTTTACCTACTCCTGTCTAAACACGAAAGGAGGCTGGTTAAAGTTATGCGAACCCGATACGCAGTCAAGGGTTTGCATAACTTTCAAGAAATTTCCTGGCCTTGTGTGTTTAAATGAGGAAATGTAAACGTGGGAAAAAGTACCCTGTATATTGTAAGCATATCTCTCCAATAACGTTACAGAGGAAGTTAAATGTTGTTTGTTTATAACATGACTGATAAATATTTTCTCAATACATGCTCTGGACGACAGTGTTTCTTAATAGCCAATCAAATCGCGCATCTGACAACAAATAAACCAATCAAAAGTTCGCGTTGTAAGAAAATACAATGTGAGTGTATTTTACGTGAGTGAGAAAATCGGAACTACGGTCAACATCGATTTTAACCAATCAGACTATTCTGTTCAACTGAGACATCATCAATATTATTCAATTTGCAGAACAGTTATGCATCATCAAAAAAAATATTTTCTCTCCTGGTGGACAAAAACAATGCACATCAGGTCCACAAATATGATGTAAAAAATCAAATCTATCTTTCTTTATCCCCAATGTTTGTCGAAGGACGTTTCCAAGCAAACTAGAGGCACTAAAAACTAACGTGATTTGTTACATGGTCAAACAAGAATAGCCATTCCCTCAACATTAATTATCATCTCTAAAAAATATATAAGGCATGGATTAGGAGAGAGTAACCTTTACAAGACAGACCATCCCCAACGTATTTAGAATTACAGGCGCAACTGTAGGAGCTCTGGGTATTATTGCAGGAGGCGTGCTCATCGCATATGTTCATCTGTGAACACTCGTCAATGTCTGATGGGGATCAAGTGCACCACGTCACAACCCAGAGTTGGATGTTATGATAAAAAATGTTTTGGTGAATCAAGATATAATGAATACCAATCCAAAATACTGAAAATCTAATCTCAAAGGATGTGGGGAAAAAACAAAACAATTCACGATTTTTAATGAGGCATGAATTTTAAGATAAATGACTGACTACTTCCGGCCTTTTAATTTGAGCTAAAAAGACGTTTCAGATTACCTCCCGCTTTGAGTAGCTGGGATTGTATGTATAGAAAGAGCAGCAATGGAGGTTGCCTCTCTTCGGTCATAAAGGATTTTTCTGAACATTGAAGGAAAGTTATCAAAATCACCTGAGCAAGTTTGTCCGTCTCCAGTGTATCCAGTGTGGCATTTACATACATGTGATCCAATGGTGTTGGTACAGTTAGCATTCACATGACAAGAAAGATTTCTTGCACATTCGTCAATATCTGAGAAATAACAGGCTTTTAAGCACGATTCTAGGAGTATGATACATGTATAAACCTCTTTATTTTGAACATTGAGCGCATTTCGTCCTCTTGCTCTCAATTGGGATCATTTTCAAAAATATTTAGGCAAGGGTAACTACTTTATTAAAACAAACAAACAGAGAAGGTACGTACAAATTAAACAAACAATTAAAAATAAAAACAAAAGCAAATAAATAAAGTTATAACGAGACAATTACAATCTAAAGGCCTTAACCTGTGCAGCTCCGTCCATCTCCGTTTAATCCAAATAAACAGGTGCACACAAAGGATCCATTTGTGTTTTGACAAGTAGCGTTCAGGTGACAATCGTGAGTATTTTTTTGGCATTCATCAATATCTAAAAAATTGGAAAGAAAAGAAAAATTCTACAACGTTAGTGGTTACACGAGTGAGAGATACATTCGTTTTTTAAACTTTTACGAGGTGACATGTCATTAAGTTATTTATCATTGTGACAAATTAATTATTAATTTAGACTAAACAAAAACTTCCACTGCAGTGGAATCTCTCTCTAGACACCGTTCCAAACTGTAGTTGGATATCAATCGTCAAAGATTAGCCTTGCTAGCCTCCTTGGTAGACTTTTTTTTCGCGAAATGTGAAACTTCTAATTTCATTCTTTAAAAAATTCTATTTTTTTCTTACTAAAGGCCCATTTTTGTCTTTTACATGAAAATATTTTTCTTTCGGTAAGGAAAAAATCAACTGAGAATTTTGTGAAAAGAAAGTTACGCCCTTTGTCTGTTTCTGTAATGGTTCAACGCATTTTTTCATCTTGACCCTTATCGCCGACGCGCTTTACGATTTTTTTTCGCGGATTGTGAAACCAATCATATCATTCTTTAAAAAAGTCACCTTTCATTCTCAGTAAACGCCTATTGTGTTTATATGATAATCAAAATAGTACATGGTTGCTTGCGGTCATGTAACTTTTCTTCTCTTGTTCAACTCGATACCAAGAGATTACAACTGTTTATATTCTCATAAGATAGCGACTTGAACACTCGAGGAGGTGAACACGTGAGGACAAAATGACCGAGTTTCTTAATGATAAATCGTCTAATTGTCTTGCAACGCAACTGGATGGTGCGGCACTGTAGTCGAACGTGTCATGCAGGACTATTCTACTACATTGTAGAGAAGAGATTAAATTTACCTGTGCAGTTTTCTTCATTTCCAGTATATCCAGCATGACATTGACATACATGTGATCCAAGGGTGTTCATGCATGCAGCATTCACGTGACAAGAGTGATTTCCTTTACACTCGTCAATATCTGAAAAATCATAAACAAAAAAAAAATGTAATTGGAGAAAAGTTGCGGGGCATAAGCTGAGAAGTCTTTGTCTTGTGGTTCTAGACGTGAGCACTTCACGTTACCACTTACCAGATTTTTTCTCGGTTTTCCCAAGTTCAAATCCGTTGTTCTGTCTGTCCTGTAAGCCTATCCGTCAAGTCTCCTTTGCCAGTTGAGATTCTTTTATCACTGAATGTTTATTGAATACAATGGTATCATTATCACCATTGTCTTCAGGCCTACACTCATCTCTTTTTATACAAGGTATGCTGGTAAAACAACTCTTGCAAAGATGACAGTGCTTTTCTTTCTTATGGGAATGGTTACAAAGGAAACGCATTAAGTACCTGTGTAGTCGCTTCCATTTTCAGTATATCCGTGGTGACAAGTACAAACGTACGATCCTTTAGTGTTCGTGCATGTAGCATTCACGTGACAAGAGTGATTTCATTTACACTCGTAAATATCTGAGAAACTATCGATAAATTTTGCACTTTATCATTTTTATGACCAATAGTCATGTAATTCCTCTTCCTACAGAATGTGTAACAAAATATGTAGATCGTGGTAACTCTTTGCATAAACATGCATGGATAACGCTGCATAAAATTATGAGACGATTAACAAAAATTAGTTATATATGGAAATATTAAAACTACCTGAACACGAGCGTCCATCGCCGGTGTATCCCACTTTACATGTGCATTTTTAAGAACCATATGTGTTAGTACAGTTTGCATTCACGTCGCAGTCACTGATGTTAAATTTACATTCATCCATATCTAAAATGTGAGTAAGTTAGAGCAAGGCATCCAAAGAGAGGCATCCACGCTAGAACTGATCCAAACCAAATATTACGATAATGATATCAATAATAGTATAATTTATAATAATATCATGATACTAATAACTCGCCACAAAATAAAATAACTGAAGCAAAGTTATAGGACCTACCTTCGTTAACCATATCACAGTAAATTAGTTTTGCCTTTCCTTTCCTAGTTGGATCTAACCAGTACTTGCCGCTTATGGTGCCGGTTTACCTTCACTCGCCTTTATTCCGTGACAAGACAGCGCCGGTAATTCAGGGATAGAACCTAAGGGAGCTGCAGTAAAGATATGTTTTACATTCACTTCCTATTCTTAGCTCTTCCAGGTGAGAAGGAACCAGGATGAGGATGGAGAAGATTTAAGAGAAATAGAAATCACACAGAGAGACATTTGATTTCTTACCTCTGCTGTTCGATCGCCGGATGTAAAACCAAGCGGGTGCTAAAAGGAAATTCTCTGGTCTCGCCTCCTTGGTGCGGTTATTTAGTTCACATATTTGGTATTTTCGATTGTAGTTATAGCTTTGGCACGCAATCTCTTGTCCACATTTGACATCGCAAAGGTGAGGAGCTGCCAGTGACCACCTTTTGAAGACATGACTCTCGAGAGCCATTCCTTGTATGTTTACTTCAACTTTGTAAAATGCTGCGTTTTCCGTGAATTCAATCTTCGTGTTCGGTACGGTAAACGCTAGTTTTTTTGGCGTGAATTATTGACTAGGCGCTGTACAATCTTCGTCAAGCTAGTTTGAATTCGCCAAGCATCTCTACAAAATTTATCAAGTTAATCCTCGGAATTAATCAACCTCTTTCAATTTTCTTTGATTAGCCCAACTATTATTTAATCATATTCTGACAGGTTTTTTAGGTTTATAAAGAAACCGTCCAGCCAATGTTCTGCGTCAGTAGCTCGATCTGTTTTCAACTTTCTTCTTGGACATGGGAAAAAAAATGAAATGAAGGGAATTGTGAACAAGTTTCTTGACCATTTAAAAGTGTTATTTACAACAACTAGCTCTCATCAGCTTGAAGTACTTGTCTATCTATGTTTTCTTGAGTTTAAAATAAAATATCAAGTTGAAAATATGAAATCGACGAGTCCAATTGCTGAAATGAGCTCTATCGCGACACTTCGTGACTGTCATGTTCAAAGTATCAAATTTTGAATCAAACTAACGTATGAGCGATCCATTTTGATAAATCCTGTTGGTTTGTGAAAAATTGAGAACGGTGTGAATATGTTTAACCTATTTGTTTTCTTACTCCGCCTCTGGAAAATCGTTTGAAACTTTGAAGTTCTGAAACGGGAATAAAACGTCCAATTTTTAAATTTTCTCTATAGATGTGTTCGAATATGACGGCAGTGTGACCGAGTGGCCAGGGCGCGTTGGAGTCATAATCTGTTGGTCCCGGGTTCAGACCCCAATATGCTACTCTCTGGATTTTTTTTCGTTTGCCTAGTGTTCAACTTTGTGGCTGCGCTTTGTTTATCGCCAACCTTAATTATTTTTCCATCTCTTACAACTTATTATCTTATTAGACACTTTGGTCGTCGACTGATGTGGAGAGCCACCTGCTAAGGGTCCACAAATATTGCGTAAAAATGGAAAACGTAATTTAGGTAACTTGCGTCCTGTATTACAGCTACTTAATTCTTGCAAAGAGTCTTCTTATTTTGCTAGTGGTCATGCTGAACGGTGATCCTGCTTGTCCGGAATATCAATATTTGTTATTTTTTACTTTCGTTTACATTGTTTCAATTTTTTAATTCTTTTTTTCGTTTCTTATTCTGTTTGCAAACATGTCTACAAATTATTACGAATGATATTTTTTATCATCACAATTTAACAGAGCGCGGCCATTGCACAAAATCTAACGAAGTAATGAAATAAACCGGAACGATGAAATTCTACAGAAGCACTCTTGATTGCACAATTTGTGGGGACGTCATCAACGTAGAAAATTTGCCCAAGTAATTTTAAATCATTAAAGTTATTATGACGAAAAGAGGACTGCGTAAAATCTCTGGAAAAAATGCACCTTAGGATCAATGTAAATACTGCTATGATTTCTATGTAAATACCCAACAGAAATCTCTGTTGGGTATTTACAACCGGTAGGACGATTATTAAAGCAGACCTTTCTGCGAACCTCATCATCTTCCACTGTAGGATGAGCACCATCCAACCAGCTTGACCAGTCTGTACCACATCTATATGCTGGCACACGCGTTGTTGGCATTCTTGTTACTGCAGCTCCCACAAAACGAAACCATCCCTCAAGGAGTTGGTTGTCACCCAACACTGGTTCAGATTTGGGCATTTTGTGACTCCTTCTTCTATTGGCATCGCTCAGTTCTTTATAAGTATTACACGGATCGGCTACAAAGTTAAAGATGATTGTAGTAATTATAATAAATGGTTAACTGATTTGTTAAAGCGTCTCATAATTTTAGCAGTTTAGCGACCAAAACCAGAGCTTTCATTTTACAACAACAACTCATAGTTATTAGGTGCTAAGGTCAAGAACACCTACACCTTCTTTTAGCTCTAAGATTCAAAGCCAAACTTGCGATTTCGTTCCAGACTGTTGTCTGTTATTAATGTAACGTCCATGCAAAGGCAGAAGAAACAAACAAAAAGCATCAGAATTTTGAGTTTCGAAAAATGACCTTACAGGCTTTGTAACATGATTGAAAACAGTGTAAAACAAATCATCGACTGCCCCTGTACTGACGTAAGACTTTTCTCTCCAGCTCAGGTGAGACTTTTCTTACTTGAAAGGAAAGCGAACATCTACCTGTGCAGCTTTGTCCATTTCCAGTATATACAGGCTGACACTGACAGTCAGGTGTTCCCACGGTGTTTGTGCAGGTAGCACTTAAGTGACAAGAATGATTTCCTTTACATTCATCAATATCTGAGAAATTACGGATTGAAGGAGATTTAATAATTATGAAACGTCCTTGTTCATAAACCGTTACCGTGTTAAAGATTGCAAGCTGTAGCAGTAGTCAACCCTTTGCTGGATTGTCAGAACAAGAGATTGTCTTAAATGTAGAAAACAAGTTATCTGTGAAAAAAGCTGGCACCACTAAAGTTTTAGTAAGGTAACTGCCTTCCTTTACGTTACAAAAATTAAATCTTGGCTTTCCATGGTATCAAAAAAAAAAAACAAAAATCTGGGATTATTGACTTTACTTGTACGATTGCCTCCATCTCCAGTATATCCAGGTTTGCATATGCAATCGTGTGATAAGTATGATTTATTATAAGTAGCGTTTACGTGACATTTGCCAGGATATGTTTTGCATTCGTCAATATTTGTCAAAAGAAAAGGGAAAAAGAGAAAAGAATTAAAATGGGATTGGTTTTCATTCAGGAGCCATACATGTACATGTGTGAAAACCCAGAAAGCTCGTTGGCGATTTTCTGGTTTCGTGTGATTCTCTAGTAGAACCTGTAAGTCAAACCGTTATTTTGAAAATTTTTCACGTTGGTACAGCAAATATACCTAAAGCATACAGTAGAAACTGCTCTTATTTTGCCACGGGAGCAAAAGAAAACGATATATAAACAACGAAATAAAGAACGAACTAAGAGAAATCATCCCTTACTCCATCAGAGAGAATGACGAAGGGCTAACGCTTGAAACGTCAGCTTTAAAATGTGAACGGTGGCCAATTAACGTTATTAACTCAACTGTTCATACTTAATTACCTTACTACCTCCCTTACTCTCCGTTGGGCATCATTTAGTTCTGGAAGAAAATCATTATGCAGTCCATTGAAAACCTACGAGTACAACGTAAATGACAAATTATTCTCAGAAATTAATGTAAGCTTTGTTTTCCAGGAGGTGTTTAGGGCAGCAAATTGATCGTTCAAATTAAAAAGGGCGAATGCTCGCAGAAGCAATAACACTCTGAGGTATCGTGCATGAGAAAATAGAGGTAGAATTTGAATTTATAACTCTCCAGGTTCATTCTCATTCCATGGACCTGGAAGCCAACCATTGTAAGAAAAGGTGCAAGGGGAAAATAAAAATAGACCAGCATATATTCAAGTTTCTTTATTTCATCTCTATATACTTAGGGAGCACATCATAAAGTCGCACAAGTCATTCTTATGAATTCTCGTTTCCAGGGCAGGCTTTTACCAGGACAAGCATTCTTTTCCTTCATTCTTGAATCGAAGAGAGTGACGTCACTAATTATAAAGAATTTTTTTTCTCTGATGTCAAAATTACATGTATTCACATCGCTGAATCAAACCGTAGATTATTATAGATGATAATAATAAAGATATTTACACAGCGCTAAATCCTCTAATATTGTCTATGGCGCTTGATATTGAGATTATTAAAAAGCTAAAAGATAAAAAGGAAAGGAAAAAACCTAATTTAAAACTTCTGAGATAATTAAATAAATTTACCATCAAAAAAAATTTTTAAAAAGTTATAAGCTTGTTTAAAAGGATACGTTTTTAAATGTCTTTTAAAACTTTTAATTGAAGAACTAGATCTTATTCCAAGTGGGATCGAGTTTCATAGTCGTGGTGCCGCCACAGCAAACGTTATCTCTTCGCAAGTCTTTAGTCTCGCTTTCGGGGTCGCCAGAGGGTATTGAGAAGAGGACCTTAATGTCCCTTTAGAGTTGCGATAATCAAATAAGTCACAAATGTGACACGGCACTGTTCCATTGATAGCCTTGTAGAGCAGTGAAAGAATTTTATAAACCATACAGTGACGGACAGGAAGCTAGTGAAGCTTTTTATAGGATAGGGGTCATGCGATCAAATTTCCTTGTACATGTAATAATTTAAGCTGCTGTATTTTAAACGGATTGTAATTTTGAAAGTAGATGCTGAGGCAGACCATACAGCGGTGAGTTGCAGTTATCTAATATTGAAGTAATAAAGGCATGAAGAACAATTATGGCACTCTCTTCTTCAATGTACTTTCTCATTTTGCAAACGTACAAACCATACACTGCAACACGTTTTTTCGTACCATTATCGCCATAACCCCATTTGAACAAGTCCTCGCTGAACCAGATTTCGAATTCTTGGTTCGTCTCCACCGTCAACGGGGTAGACAAATTATCAAAGAGCAGTTGTAGTGATTCGGCTGTGGCCCAAGGTAGGTTGTAAAACTTGCAGTCCCGATAATCTGGTAAGAAATCACTCTTTAGGAGATGAAGATTACGGTTTTTGTCAGTTATAAACGTGGCCATTTGGTTGGGAATGAAAAGGTTCCAAAGGGATCCCCATTTGGATTGATAGCTTGGGTTCAATAAATGCCTAGGTCGTATAACCAGATTTGTGCATTTATTTGAATGTAATGATGTTACCCGTCTTGGAAGTTCTAAAGAAACCATACCAATCATCTCTTGTTCTAGAGCAAACTGTAGATGACGTCAAGTGCATCCATCTTATTGCTTGGAAAAGAACCAGCACTTATGTGATGAATTGATTTTGAACAAAAAATGTGAGTTGGATAACCAGCCGCTCAGTCAGACAGATGGATAGGAAAGCGGGGGGGGGGGGGGGGGGACAAAAGGGGATTCAGACATCTAGGGGAGTAGACAGACGGCTGAATAGGACTGAGAGTTGGATTCATCGATAAATAACTTAAAGGGTCAGGTAGAGTTTTTCATAAAAGTATTTCACCAAATTAAAAATACTTTTTTTACCTACCGTTTCTTTCTTCGCATTTGGTGCCCACGTAATCAGGTCGGCAAAGGCATTTATAACCTTTGAATAAAGGGGTAAGTTTCTAAAGAAACTGTGGTGCTGCGTCGGTGGGAGAGTGTAGCAGGTAATTTAGTGTTAACAACTTAATTGAAAACGTAAATTAGCCACCGTTAAGGGTAAAAAAGCTGACGAAAGAGGTATGGAGTTCTTCCATCATCCATCATCCATCACAAGTCAAGAACTCCATACCTTTTTCACAGTTTCTCAGACTTCGTCGTTTATGTAGTGACGACTCTGATTTTTTTCGAAAAATCAGAGGCAATATGCCAGTTTTTCGATAAACGTGGCCATCCTGTCTCTGTCGTTCAAGCGGGCCACCACCGTGCCCAACAAATTAATCGACAGTCAGCACTACAAACGGCTGAGGAGGATAACACTGACCAAATTCCGGGTAATAAACGACAATGGAACTTAACTTAACAGTGCAATACGTGCATGTTATTGAAAGAACAGAGTTGGGAATGTAGGATTTTTCAATTGGCGTAATTCGTAGTTGTTGAAGTAGTTTGTGTTTTGCATCTCATATCCAACTTTCTGAGTAGGATACGCTTAAAAATCTTCGTTGAATACCCTTTAATTTTACAAAATGAGTTCCAATCATGGGTGGATGTTGAACGTGGCTATTTACCTTACTTAGTTTATTTTGGAACTTCTATTCCTTCTGTATATGTATCAGCGAAGAGAATGAAAGTGACATATGAAATGAGATTGCACTCATAAATGAATCGAAAGACGGAAAATGATTGACAGTTTTCCAATCACCTTTGCCAGGCGTTGAGCAAGTCAACTCAAGATTACGGTCTTCTATTTCTATCCCCACGTATGCCACAAGTTTTAAGTTGATCACCAGCTCCCAGCAGTGGACTAAGCAGCCCAAACCGACCTATTGTTATGAAGGAAAGCGTATCATAAAAAAAATACATCGAACAAAGCTCTCAGCAGCTGTCAGTTCTATGTGGACATTAGCGCAAATGACGCAAATAGTTGTTTTCCGCTGTGCTCAATAAAAAGGGATAAGGTCTCTTAGGGAATATTATTCCATATTCTTAGGATAACAGAAACTTAAACCTTCAAGTTCTATTGGACTTTTTGATCCAATACTTTCAAAATGTGAAAGATCAAAAAATGCATCCCGCGCAAAAAAGATAAACACATCGCAAGATTTATCGCGTCGGAATGTTCGACGTATAATTATTTTATTACCAACTTTGGTAATAATAAACATGAAATTAATGGAAAAGTCATGATCCTGTTCAATTATTCGGAAATTTGTCAGTTTTTGGAGTTACATCAATAACTGCGATCGACATTTTTTGTGGAAAATGTGCTCGAAGCCCTTAAAAAAACATTAAAACCAAAAAAAGGCAGTTTTAAATTTATGTGGCGTTATGATCTATAATATTGTAGACGGGCTATCGAAACTGCTCTGTGATCCGCTGACAGCGTGGATTCAAGACCTTTCGTCCTTCAGTTCGCGAAAACGTTTTTGTCGAATTATTACTCTTTAAGTTTTAAAGAAAGAAATGTGTTGGTGTTAATTTTGTGTTGCTATTTATATTGCTATTTACCTTAATTCAGTCCATCTTCGCCGTGGCAAGAGGCTCCCAATGCTGTTTGCCCTTTGCCTTCTTCTCAGCTCTTCCCAGCTGACTTCCCTCTCCCCCATCTCTTTTTTTTAATTTCAAGGTGTAAGATTAATAGCAGATTTTATTACGACAATGTCCTATACTCACGGCTTTTTCTAACTGAACGACCTTTTTTTTCAATTCACCCGTGATACTTACCCGCGAAAATTTGTCGCGACAATTTACTCGTTACACATGAACCACGAATATTGGCCACTTCTTTTCCTGTAAAACTTGAATTTAAAAATAAAAACAAAAGAAATAATGGGACTATTACTTTCTCTTAATGAAGGCAATTACTCTGTTGTTACGCTATTTGTTGACCTTTGTTACCCTGATAGTAGCAGTATGCAGGACTGGTGTCCGATATATGAACTTTAATATAGTATAGAAGTCTATAGTCATATAGAGTCTCTGTGGCTAAGTAGTAGAGCATCGGAACACGGAATCCGGAGGTCTGAGGTTCGATTTCTCGTGAGGGCTCAGAGTTTTTCTTCGTCTTACACCCGAGACAAGATGAAAAAACACCATTCTTTATTCCTTTACCGAGCCCAAAATCTTACCATCTTTCTTTTTCTATTAACAAAACATAACGTTAACGACATTGCTGATCCTAGCACTTTGCAGGACGAGTATCATGCATGAACTTCGGAGTGGGCCTTGCCCACCACAGACTCTCCGTGGCTCAGTTGTAGAGCATCGGAGTCCAAAGATTTGAGGTCCGATTCTCATGGGGACATGGAGATGGAAAAAAAATTTCTTTCTTTATTTCTTTAGCGCGCTCGAAATCTAACCATCTTTCTTATTCTGTTTGATACCCTGTGGATTTTTTCCAAATAAGTCAAAAGGTTTATGCATAAGGTGCTCTATGGAGAAGAAACCCAATTTCCTTTTATTAGAGGGGGACTTTTCTAAAGAAATTTTGGTGCTGCGTGGATGGGAGAGTATCACAGGGTAATTTAGTTTTAGCAACTGAGTTAATCTCCAGTGTATCCAGTCTGGCATGTACATACATGTGATCCAATTGTGTTGGTACAGTTAACATTCACATGACAAGAAAGATTTATTGCACATTCGTCAATATCTGAGAAATGACAGGCTTTCAATCACGATTCTTAGAGCATGATACATGTCTAAACCTCCTTATTTTGAACATTGAGTGCATTTCGTCCTCTTGCTTTCAATTGGGATTAAAGATTTTCATTTTCTACCATTGGTCAAAAATATTAAGGCAAGGGTAACTACTTTATCAAAACAAACAAACAAAGAAGGAACTTACAAATTAAACAAACAATTAAAAATACAAACACAAACAAACAAGTAAGGTCATAACGAGGCGATTACAATCTAAAGGCCTTTACCTGTGCAGTTCCGTCCATCTCCGTTAAATCCAAATAAACAGGTGCACACAAAGGATCCATTAGTGTTTTGACAAGTAGCGTTCGGGTGACAATTGTGAGAATTTTTTTGGCACTCGTCAATATCTAAAAAAATGGGAAAGAAAAGAAAAATTGTAAAACGTTAGTAGTTACACGGGTGAGATATACATTCGTTTTTTAAACTTTTATGAGGTGAAAGAGCATTATTATCATTGTGACAAATTAATTATTAATTTAGACTAAACAAAAACTTCCACTGCAGCGGAATCTCTCTCTAGACACCGTTCCAAATTGTAGTCGGATATCAATCGTCAAAGATTAGCCTTGCTAGTCTTCCTTGGTAGACTTTTTTTTTCGTGGAATGTGAAACTTCTAATTTCATTCTTTAAAAAAATTCTTTTTTTCTTAGTAAAGGCCTATTTTTGTCTTTTACGTGAAAATATTTTTCTTTCGGTAAGGAAAAAGTCAACTGAGAATTTTGTGAAAAGAAAGTTACGCCCTTTGTCTGTTTCTGTAATGGTTCAACGCATTTTTTCATCTTTACGACTTTTTTTGGCGGATTGTGAAACCTATTATATCATTATTTAAAAAAGTCACCTTTCATTCTCAGTAAAGACCTATTGTGTTTCTTTGATAATCAAATTAAAACATGGTTATTTGGTTTCCCCAAGTTCAAATTCGTTGTTCTGCCCTGTAAGCCGATGTCTCAAGTCTCCCTTTGCCAGTTGAGATTTTTTACCACTGAATATTTATTGAATACAATGGTGTCATTATCGCCATTGTCTTCAGGCCTATACTCATCTCTTTCTATACAAGGTATGCTGGTAAAACAAGTCTTGCGAAGATGATGGCGCTTTTCTTTCTAATGGGAATGATTACAAAAGAAACGCTTCCATTTTCAGTATATCCGGGGTGACAAGTACAAACGTGCGATCCTTTGGTGTTCGTGCATGTAGCATTTACGTGACAAAAGTGATTTCCTTTACACTCGTCAATATCTGAGAAACCGTAGATACACTTTGCACTTTATCATTCTTACGACTCATAGTCATATAATTCCTCTTATCATTACAAAATATGTAACAAAATATATGGATCATGGTAACTCTGTGCATAAACATGCATGGATAACGCTGCTTAAAATTATGAGATGACTAACAAAAATTAGTTACATAAGGAAATATCAATAAGATCATCTTCAAAACTACCTGAACATGAGCGTCCATCACTGATGTATCCCACTTTGCATGTGCATTTGTAAGAACCATACGTGTTAGTACAGTTTGCATTTACGTCGCAGTCACTGATGTTAAATTTACATTCATCCATATCTAGAATGTTGAAAGAGAAACAGGGACTAAGTTAGAGCAACTTGAGAGGCATCCACGCCAGAACTGATCCAAACTAAATATTGCCATAATGATATCAATAATAGTATAATTCATATTAATTTCTTAATATTGATAACTCATTACAAAATAAAATAACTCGAGCAAAGTTATAGGACCTACCTTCGTTAACCATATCGCAGTAAATCAGTTTTGCTTTTCCTTTCGTAGTTGGATCCAGCCAGTATTTGCCGCTTATGGTGTGTTTACCTTCACTCGCCTTTATCTCGTGACAAGATAGCGCCGGTAATTCAGGGATAGAACCTAAGGGAGCTGAAGTAAAGATATGTTTTACATTCACTTCCTATTCTTAGCTCTTCCAGGTGAGAAGGAACCAGGCTGAGGATGGAGAAGATTTAAGAGAAACAGAAATCACATTGATGGAAAGACTTTTGATTTCTTACCTCTGCCGTTCGATCGCCGCATGTAAAACCACGCGGGTGCTGAGAGGAAATTCTCTGGTCTCGCCTCCTTAGTGCGGTTATTTAGTTCACATATTTGGTTTTTTCGATTGTAGTTATAGCTTTGGCACGTAATCTCTTGTCTACATTTGATATCGCAAAGGTGAGGAGCCGCCAGTGAACATCTTTTGAAGACAGAACTCCCTAGAGCCATTCCTTCTATGTTTACTTCGGTCCTACACTGATCATTAGCTGTGACAAAATCCATGGTAGAAACGAAAAGGATGAATCTTAAATGGTGGAACAGCCACCACATACTTCTTTGCTTGAGCTGAATCTGAAAATATTGAGAATAGGATCATAGAAAGAAAAAAGACGAGTTTCCCCTCAACAAAACTTGTTTGATACCAGATAAAGCCATATAGTAATAATACTACTACATTAAAACCTTGCCTGTGAATTCGTTTAGGCACTTTCTAGTTCATGATGTGAGTAAAAAATTTGCACAAGGCTCGATAGGATGCCAATCGTCAAGGAAGATCAGCACAACTCTTAACATTAAACTTTAATTTTGAAGGCTCCCTTAGTTTCTGTGGAATGATAACTTTGATCTGCTTAAGGTATTTTGAAATGTCCTCCTGATAGGCCTGATCATTTTAGGCTCCCATAGAAGAACGAATGTTCGAGCATTAAAAATCTTCATTTCGAAATATTGGTTCCAAATGTAAAATGATAACGACTCAAACTCGACAAAAACTTCAGATTAAATAACATAGTCTCATTATGAGCGAGAAAAAAATACAATCTTTAACAAGTTGGCTAATTAACACTTATAAGCTGCTGATTATCCTCATTCAGTTATGAAATAAAAATCCCGAAGATTATTGAAACCCTTTATTTATCTACAAAGTCCAGTAACCCAAAGGGTAAGAAAGATTCAAATATAAAGCTTCCAAACTATATCTGATAAATAATCCTTTCTACGTTGTTTGTAACACATTCAACATTTTGGACGGGGTTCAAACTTTAGCGACCTTTTGATAATTTTTTAGATAAACAGAGCAATATATTATTTACCAGAACTTTTGTGGTGCATAGAAGTAATCATGTAAAGGTTCAGTTAGTAAACCTCGAGTATTGATAATCTGCTTTCGTTGAAAAAGACCTCAAGATAATTTTCTTTTAAAATCGCACCATACTCTTCTTTGGGAGTGAGGCCAACCTTTTCCTTTGATATGCAAATCCTTTTCGTAAAGAATATAAATTTTTCAGGGATAGTATTACTCAAATCATCCATCGGTGTTTTCGATATAATCAAGTCTTACCTCTCAAGATGCAAAGCTCTTTGGTCTTCACTATTTTTGAGGTAAAAGTGCTTTCTTTTATAACAATATGGTAGCTATGATTACCATAGAAACACCTGGTTTCAAGCCAAAACGATGATTAACTTTAGATAAGAACTTCCTTGTTCCTTCAACAATGTCACTGAACCATGGCAAAGATCAAATATTTGTTTAGGAAAAACTACGCAAATGTCATCACGATCTTAAATTTTTCAGTGAACGTAATTTTCACCAGGTTTCTTTGAAAAATTATCACCATCAAACATCAAATTCGGTCTAAAGTAGCTTTTAAACGTTGTTTAAGAAGATTTCCTTCAAGTTCTCAAATAATCCAGTGTTTATCTAAGGAAACTCCACCGTGTGCTAATAAAGGATCGCTAATGAAAAACTAATAAGAGGAGAATGTCTTTGACAAGGAAATATTGCCAGCCTCAAGAAACGTCAAGCCTTCAATTGCATAATCTATACGCAAAGCTCTAAACATACAACGACACTCTTGGGTTTGTATCAATCAAAAGGGTCCCACTTATGGTGTATGCGACTTCCTGAAGATAAGTAGGGGCTGAGTAAATTTGTACGGGCAGGGAAAACTACATTTTTTTCCCTTTTTGCTTTAAGACCTATTGCACTTGTTTGAGGTTTTTAAAGTTAGGTCTTTAATTAAGGAAGGTTCGAGGTTTGAAGTTAGTTCTTTAAATAAGAAAGGACTTTCATCAACCTGTCGCGTAATTTTAGCTTGAAAACTTGCTCTGGCCTCGAGGAAGTCTTCCAGCAAATACTGGCGATTCGTGTAAGAATATATCTATCAAAGTTTACACAGCTCCATTTTGCGGAAAAGCCACAATGCCATAATTCACAGACGTCAAACACACGCAATACAAACGATTTGCTCGAACCTCAAAGGCTTCAGAGCTACAATACAAATTCAAGTTGACAGTGAGGACCAACAGATCAAACGAAATGCGGTGTAAATTTGCATTGTTCCGCCATATATTTAAAATCGATCGCTAAATATTGTTTAGCTTGATAGTTTTTAATGAGTCGTCGACAATGTAGTTTAAATAAATTATTATCGCTGCAGAAATGTCAATTTTTTTCCTTTTAATATTACTCATAGTTTATTAAATTGTCTTCTGTCTTGTCTCAAGCAACGCTAAATCAACACGTAATAATGACTCGAAATTATTTGAAAAGTTCCTATTCTTGTAAAATCGTTCGCTCTTCTTCCTAGGGCTTCGTCACCACAAGTTAGACAACGAGCACAACGTTTTCCGTCCGCATGGTAAAATCATCCCGAAAATTTGTGCACGATGAAACATTTAGACGGCTTCACGCACTCTGTAGGAGTTTTAAAACATAGTTTAGGCGCACTTTTACCAGAATAAACAATACATTTTTCCCCTTTATTCAACATATTAAATGTTTTTTTCAAGATGACAGACAAGGCACATATCAGATGCTGCTTACGTCTTTCTATGAGACACCAAATGACGTCTTTAATAAATTATCTCTTATCATTCCAGCTTGCCTGATTCTTCGATGGAAGTTGCTCGAATTTTTAAGGTACACTTAAAATTGTTTAAGTTCTTTTAGGTGTGATATGCCACTGAAAAATAGCTCAATAATTTCGAACTTCAATTTAATTAAAGAAATAAAACTTTGGAAAAACTGTGTGATCCACATTTCTAATCCTCAAGTCTCTATTGTTTAAATTTCAATTGTATTAGTCTCGATGCACGAATGGTTTAATTTCTGAAATTGAAAACTGTCAAACAATCTTTAGAACTTATTTACGGACGACCTTTTTTCAAAATTCGTTACATTTTTGTTTTGTATCTGAAGCAAAGAACTTTACATGAACTCAAGAAAATATTCCAGTAGAGATTTGTGAAATTGTTTCGAGGACAGCTTTCAAGACATGGGGTTTGCCTCACCTAAGAGGCGTGCATTTTTCAAGAAACTCATATAGCGTCGCTCCAAAGGCCCTGTTTACTATTCGAGTTGTTATCAGATAGTTGCCTTTTAACTGTCGACTGGTCTTATTCGCGTTTTCAACGACATAGAGAATACTTTATTTAGGCAGGCGATAAATTAAATCGTGCTATTTCTGGAATTATGTATCGACCAAACTGTTCGAATAAAGCTCATGTAGACTTATTTTCCACCGATTACGATTCATCTTTCGTTAAATGTGTTTCATTGGCGCCTTGAAAAGAAGTAAGTAGGTGCAGATGTAGAATATGGAATTAACAATCAAGGAAATGCAGATGCTAGAAATACAGAATATTGTGCTGAAACTTGCAAGATTTATTTTGCGAAGCATCGTGTATGTTTTAGCCTTCATCCTGAACCTTGCATTTTACTTTTAACAAAAGGTAAATTGGGTGTTGTTGTTAAGTTGTTATTAACACATTCAGCATTTTGGACGGGTTTGAAACTTTGCCGACCTTGGGGAAATTTTTGAAGTAAGCAGAGCAACATATTGTGTGCCACTGCTTTCGTGTTACATAGAAATAATCATGTTAAGGTTTAGTTAGTAAACCTTGTGTATTGATAGTCTGCTTAATCTGCTTTCGCTTAGAAAGACCTAGTTACTCTGCTTTCATAAATGCACTTTACCCTTATTTGAGAGTGAAGCCAACCTTTTCATTGTGGTATGCAGAATTAAAAGAGCCACAGGTAGACATCCTTTTGGTAAAGAATATGAATTTTCCAGGGATAGTGTCACTCAAATCATCCATCTGCGTTTTCGATTTGATCAACTCTTACCTCTCAAGTTGCAAAGCTTTTTGGTCCCTCACTGCTTTTGAGGTAAAAGTGCTTTCTTTCGCTATGGTTGCAATAGAAACACACTGTTTGAAGCCAGAACGATTATTTATTTTAGATAAGAACTTCCATGTTCCCTTTACAATGTCACTGAACCATGGCAAAGTTCAAATATTTGTTTTAGGAAAAACGACGCAAATGTCATTACGATCTCAAATTCTGCAATAAGCGTAATTTTCAGCTGATAACATTGACAAATTATCATTATGAAACATCATATTCGTTCTAAAGTAGCTTTTAACGTTGTTTAAGATTTCCCCCAAGTTCTCAAATAATCCAGTGTTTGTCTAAGGAAATATTGCCTGCCTCAAGAAACGTCAAGCCTCCCATTGCATAAGCTGCACAAAAAGCTCTAAACATACTTATGTTTGTATCAATCAAAAGGGTTCCACTTACGGTGTATGTGACTTCCTGAAGATTAATAGGGGCTGAGTAAATTTTTACAGGCAGGGAAAACTGCATTTTTTTTTCTTTTTGCCGCAAGAAATGTGGCACTTGTTTGTGGTTTTAAAAGTTAGTTCTCTTAATTAAGAAAGGACTTTCGTCAACCTGTCGCGTAATTTTAATTTGAAAACTTGCTCTGGCCTCGAAGAAGTCTTCCGGCAAAAACTGACGATTCGTGTTGGAATTGATCTATCAGAGTTTATACAGCTCCATCTTGCGCGAAAGCCACAATGACCATAATTCACGGACGTCAAGCACACACAATGCAAACGATATGCTCGAACCTCAAGGGCTTCAGAGCTACAATACAAATTCAAGTTGACAATGAGGACAAAAAAATTAAACAAAATGCGATGTAAATTTACGCTGATATGGCAAATACTTAAAAATTTTTTGCTAAATATTTTTTAGCTTGACAGTTTTTAATGAGTCGTCGACAGTGTAGTTCAAATAAATTAATGGCGCTGTAAATATGACTTTTGTCTTTCGTCATACACACTGTCTTGAAATTTACTTACGTCCTTTTCATATTACTGATAGTTTACTGAATTGTCCACTGCCTTGTCTCAAGGAACGTTAAATCAACTCGTAATAATGATTCGAAATTATTTCAAAAGTTCCTATTCTTGTAAAATCGTTCGACTTTCTTCCCAGGGCTTCGTCACTACAAGTTAGACAAGAAGCACAACGTTTTCCGTCCGTATGATAAAATCATCTGGACAATTTGTGCACGATGAAACATTGAGCCAGCTTTACGCACTCTGTAGGAGTTTTAAAACATATTTTAGGCGCACTTTTACCAGAATAAACAATTCATTTCTCCTCCATTATTTGACATAGTAAATGTTTCGTTCAAGATGACAGACAAGACAGATACCAGAAACTGCAGGTGTCTTTCTATGAGACACCAAATGACTTTCATAATAAATTATCTCTTTTTTTTCAGTTTGCCTAATTCTTCGGTGGAAGTTGCTCGAATTTGCAAGGTACACTTAAAATTGTTTAAGGTTTCATTAGGTGTGATATGCCACTGAAAAATAGCTCAATAATCTCGAACTTCATTATTATTAAAGAAATAAAAAGTCGGAAAAATTGTGTGATTCACATTTCTAGTCATCAAGTCTCTTTTGTTTAACTTTGCAATTGTGTTGGTCCCATGCACGGTGGTTTAATTTCTGAAATTGAAAACTGTCAAACAATCTTTAGAACTTATGCACGGACGAGCTTTTTCAACAGTCGTTACATATTTGTTTTGTCTATGAGGCGAAGAACTGTACATAAAAATTCAAGAAAATGTTCCAGTAATGAATAGTAAAATTGTTTCAAAGACAGCTTTTAAGACATGGGGTTTGCCTTAGCTAAGAGGCTTGCATTTTTCGGGGAACTCATTCAACGTCGCCATTAAGGCCTTGTTTACTATTCGAGTTGTTATCAAGCAGTTGTCTTTTAACTGTCGACTGGTCTCATTCACATTTTCAACGACATAGAGAATACTTTATTTAGGCAGGGGATAAATTAAATCGTGTTATTTTTGGAATTATGTATCGACCAAACTGTTCGAAAAAAGCTTATGTAGACTTATTTTCCACCGATTACGATTCGTCTTTCGTTAAATGTGTTTCATTGGCGCCTTGAAACTAAGTTAGTAGGTGCATATGTATTCGTACCTTGAATTATGCATTGCCTCTATTTCATTTTCTTCTTAAGGACAGGAGTTTGTAAGGAAACGGTTGCTAGATCCTTTTTTCCTTATAACTCTACTTTTGGTGTGCTGTCTAGTGAAAAAAAGGAAAATAAAAAAAAGAAAAGAAAAAGAGGAATCATAGGTTCTGCGTAACTTAACCAGCCCACTGAGGAGAATACTGGAAAATGGAGAAAAATTAATACTGCCTTCATTTGCGTATTTTTGCCTATCTGATAACATAGGAATTTAGGATAATTTTCTATGTCTCAATTCCGTGCTCAGAGATTTCCTCACGATTTCAGCTGAGATAAAGGAGGTTAACACATAAAATGCTTGGGACAAGAAAAACCTGAGTAGAGTTATTAATTGTTTTTGTTGATGTCGCTGCTACCGCTGTTATATTTTAAATTCCTAACTTTTTGTATAAAAAGCCCTGGATAAATAGCTCCAGCCCTCTCCCTCCCAAAAACGGTAAGAA